>NW_008584116.1:0-353 GCF_000691845.1 Merops nubicus | reverse complement strand
AGCCGTAACCGAACCTCCAAACCCTCCTCCTCGGGGCCGCGGAAAAACGGGCAGGAGGTCCCAGACTATGTGCCTGATTATCAGCACAAATTCAGTTTCGGGGCGATGCCAACGCTCGTCCCCAGACGCAAGGGTAAGTGCACCCGGCGGACACCCATCCGCCCCCCCAGCGGGGTGCAGCAGGCAGCCGGCTGCCCGGGGCTCAGGGCGTCGCTCCTGGTGTTTCTGATGCTGTTAGCGGCCGTCATCCGCTGAGCCCCCGGCTGCGGACGGAGCGAATCTGTACTGCCACCAATCTACAAAGGACCAGAGTTTCTTTTCTTCTTCTTTTTTTGTACGTGGCTAGCGTCGGC
>NW_008584115.1:1258-12006 GCF_000691845.1 Merops nubicus | reverse complement strand
AAAAAAATAAAAAATTAAAAAAAAAAACCAAACCCAGAACCTAATTCAAAGCAGCAAAAACTGAGTAAGTTTTCATAGAAGTCTAGTATCAGACACTGGGAAAAGAGATGGGCTTGAAACTCTACCTCTTCTACAGAAATGACAAGTTCTTTGAAAAGTCTAGAAATAGGTACTATTGTATTTCAGTGTAGGTAGATTGCATCTCACAAGAAACTGAGAAGTTTGATAACAGAACCTCCAAAATAATAAAAAAAAACCCTATGAGTCCTCAAATTCCAAGACCCAATTTGAAAAAAAAAAGGTAGTTCTGAATGGCCAGCACTCAAAATTTAATGTACTTCAAAACTGAAAGAAAGCAACATAATACAAAGTCCATAAAGTGAGTGAATAGAAAGATTCACATGTATAACAGCTAAACTTCTCCAAAACAGAGGCATTCACTTGAACCCACTGGTTTTTTATCAATTCACATCAAATGTTATCTTTGGTATATTTAGTTGTTACTGTTTAGATTGAGAACAGTTTTTTTCTGAAATTACAGAATAATTATGAATTTAGAGCAGAGAACACATACCTACTACTTTTGCTTAATTTAAGGAAGCATTTCATTCATCACTTTTGATGTATTCATTCTGATAAATAAATTTCTTTCATAGATGGGCAGATGGATGGGGCTCTGACAAAAAAAAATGTAGGTTCTTTAAAAATTTACAACTAGTGCTGTTATTTTTAGTTAAACTTTAAAAATATGTGATTATATTTGAAAACACACTTTTTGCTGAGATTTTAAGTATCATATAGGGTTTGTGTGGATTTTTTACTTACTTAGGAAAAATAGTAATAATTTTAAAGAATAAATAATTCATAGTAATGAACAACTCTTTAATCTAAATGAACAGGGATACTTAGGGAGAACGTCAATATCTGATATTATGTATTTTTAATAAATATTCTCTTTTTTTTTTTTTTTAACCAACTCTTATATTTGAGTTCAAAAAAAACTTAGGTCTGAAGAAGCTACAGTGTATTGATCTTACCTTTCCCCTTTTTATGTATTATGGATATAAAATTCAGCATCATCACTTTTAGAAGTTCTTTTTGCGTCCACTACTTCATTGAAACTGTCAACCTGTTCAGGAATGAGTAATAGTTTATTTTGACTTTGGATTCTAGTAAACAGACATCAGGCAACTTATGACTTGGAATAATTTTTATAGTGCTCTCAGTTCAATGTTGAGGACAATTTATATCCTCCATATTTTTATTTTCTTTTTTTTTTACATCTGAAACAAGAACTAGCAGAAATATTAGGAACTTAACATTCTCTCTTCTGTAACTGTATTGCTCAGCTGGCATTTTTTTTTCTGTATATTAATTTGTGTAATGTGTCTAAAGCATTTATTAATTCCCTGTATGTTCATTGTCCTCCAAGAACCTATGAACTGTAAAGTCACAGAATGGTGAAACAATTTTAGTTTGAAGGGACCTCCAGTGAACATCTTGTTCAACCCTAGGACTCAAAGCACATCCTGAGCTTAATCTCATTTTGAAATCATTTCTATTTCTCAGTATTATATATTATTTCAATATGTATATGTTCATATTGTGTATTGAGAAGTTTTGTTGTATAATGATATTCATTATAAAGTACCTATAAGAAGATATACTTTCTTCTGATGATTATGTAATATGTCAGTAAAAAATTTCATACAAATTAATATGGTGAGATCCCCAAACAGCCTTTGTCCTCTCTAAAAAAATTTTTGCCTGTGGACATTGGGTAAGTATCAGGTACGTGATTTTGGTTAAAGCTAAACATTTTAGATTTTTTTTTTTCCCTTCTAAATATATGGTTCTTTATACTGTGCAGGTTAAATGTGTTTCAGATCTAAACAACAAACAGCAGAACTCAGACCTAAAATACATTGTATAATTTTATTATAATTCTAGTAAAGATTTGGACTATTAGACAGTTAAAACACTATTTGGTGCTTTATAAACCTATATATTTATATTTGGTGTATATAAATATATATACTTTTTACAAAAATAGAAAAACACCAAGCTTATGTTTTAGGTGTAATTTCTACATTTGACCAAGTACAATTTAGGCATTCAGTCTGGACTAGGGTGGTGTTTTTGGCTGAGAAAGTGTTAATTTTCTTCATAGCTGCTAATATGGGGCTATGCTTTGGATTTGTGATCAGAACAGTGTTGATAACACAGAGATGTTTTCGTTATTCTGAGCAGTGCTTGCAGAAAGTCAAGGCCCTTTCTGCTTCTCACATCACCCCATCAGTGAGTAGGCTGAGGGTGCTCAAGAAGTTGAGATGGAATGCAGCTGGGACAGCTGACCCCAGCTGACCAAAGGGATATTCCATATCATATGATGTCGTGCTGTCCTTATCTCAACCCACAAGTATTCTCAGTTTTACCACTCCAATTCTGTTCCAAATCTCACTGAAGTGAGTGAGCAAGAGGCTGTGTGCTGCTTAGTTTATCTCCTGTCTGGGGTTAAATCATGACACTTAGTCACCCTTTCGCCTCTAGGTAACAGGAATTCCATCTGCAGGGTAAATATTTTTCACAAAACTTGGCATTCTTTGAGGTTATTATTATTCAGTTAATGATACACAGTGATATCATACGTGCTTAGTTTTTATAGAGAATTTCTAATGTGTCAAGTCTTTAAGACAAAGACAAAGACAGATTCATCATCATGCAGAAAAGTAAGTCTATTTTTATCCATTTACAAGGAATGTATTTGCTTCCTAGGGATTTTCCACAGGATTTTTTTCAATAATTTCCAATTACACACGTTTATGATTCTTATCACTGTCTCATCTTTACACATCAAAGACATTTATAAATTTTTTTCCTCATTGAATTGCTGTTTAAATAAGTAGTAATTAGTAAACCCTTTTTTTTCAGACAGGGAGGAAAGTACTAAACCAGATTATTAGTCCACAACTGCTCTCATCTGTGGTTTAGTAAGAATGAAAACTCATTTTTCTGAAAGCACTGGTAAATACATTAATTTGCAAACATCCCACCCTTCTTCCCAGGGCCTAAAACTACAACTGATAGTAATATCAAAGCATAGTAAAGCCTTTTCTCATTTTAAGTCCTCAAAGTACTTCAGAAACCAGAGCAGAGAAAACTACAAGGACATGACTGAAGATAGGTGTACTACCTGTAAAGAAGGAAATTTCTGTGTGGATCAGTAGAGCATAGGAGAGTTTGTTTGTTTATTTTTTAACATGTTAGAAGGTATTGGTTTCAAATTGAGTAAATCCTTCTTAGTTCATGGATCATTGACTGGGTAGATTGTAACAGCTCCTCTGGAGCTATTATGGTATGTCATTTCAATCCAGCCATTGAAATTGTGTATTCAGCCTCTCTGTTCCAACTTGACAAAAAATGTCATTGAAATCATTGCTCTGTGTGCTCAGCATATTGTTTTTAAAGCTTCATCTAATAGGTATTTATTTTTTAAAATATCAGAAGCACTTAGACCACACTGTAAATGAACTAATGAACTGTTAAAAATGCATTTTTTAAAAGCAAAAGTAATGGTATAATTAAAAAAAAAAAAAATAGCCAGCTCTAGATGTCAAATAAAAATATTCCAGAAACCTTTAAAAGTTGTTATTAAAATTAAAAAAAAAACATTATTACCAAAACAGAAACAACTTCTTAGACTAGAGCACTTTGCTAGGCAACATGGATATGGAGCTGGCTGTCATTAGCATGCTCAGCATGCCATAGCTCTGACCTGTTTGCTAAATCTGCAAATAAAGTCATGATCAGATTCAACAGAGGAAGCTTAAAGTACGTGAGAGAGGCCTCAGAGTTGATGAGTATTTGGGAAATCTTAAAAAAGGAACTGAACCGTGGAAAGCAATTCCATCTTTGCCTTTTAGGTGTAGTAGATGCATTATCAGTCTTCAAGGTGAACAACGGTGGACAAAAATAGTCATTAATGCTGAAAGCTAGATGTTTTTCTGATGTCAAGCAGATCACTGGAGCTATAGCTGTTTACACCCTTTGAAAAGACAGTTCCTTAGCTTCCTCTTTCATCTGAAGGTGCCCTTTGACCAGTACACATATGCTATATATTTATATGCTAAAAACAAGTATTAAATTATATTAAACAGGATTAAGTTGACTATAAAGACTATGGAAGGCAGCAATATTCATTACCTTTTCAAATACAAAAAAATACAGAAAAGGTCAATAGTTAACACTGAAGATATAGAATATAATTCAGTCTAAACTAGGGGAAAAAACGTGTAAAGTATATTGCATGTAATGCTCATTTCCAATTTCAAATTTCTCTTCTAAAACACCTGTCTCAGGGAGTCTTCCTGTGGTCCAAATTATATCACAGGATAGCAAATTACCAGGTATGACAAAAAATCAAATACAGTCCAGAATTCAAATTAATATTTTCAAGTTTTGGAATATGTTTTTTTAGGATCCTTTCATGACAATTGAATTTAAATTCTTTCCCTCTGTTAATCAAAAGGAAAAGAAAGAAAGAGCATTAACACCAGAAAATATGTGATAATTAGGTTCTGTCCTGCAAGTGTTGATTTTTTCACCTCAAGGTAGATTCTGGTTTCTAACTGACAAATATATCCAATGCCGAAAGAGACTGTATGGTTTATAATGTGAATTAATGTTTTCTTATAAAATGTGACAGCAAATTATGTCTTCAATGAGGCTGAAATAAAGAGGTTTAGAAAAAGGTTTAAAGAAATTCCTACTTCAAATTTTATAGCTTTTAAAAAACAAAACCCCTCAACCAAAACACAATTTACATTCAGCTTTGAAATTGTTCATGTTTTCCATTAGCTGCCTCATCTTTTTTGTAACCCACAAAAACTGGCCCTGTGACATGGTTCTAAACTGTTGTATTTACAAATAAGTCTTATCTTTTTCTACCGACTACAGAAAAAAAATAATAGAACACAAGCTGCAGGGAAAAAAAAAAAAAAAAAAAAAAGTGGCAGAGGTGATGTCTGAGCTGTCTGCTTCCTTTCTTCATCCTGAAAGTCCAGCCCTTGCAGCCTTTCACTAAACAAAGGCAACCCCTTTAGTTTTGTATGTGAAAGGGTTAATTGTATGAAATACTATGCTCTCAGAGGAAAGGCAGAGCTTTCACTTATATAGAAATTAGAACAACATTGTAAATGTGGCTACCTTTCTGAAGCTGTTACAGATACAACTTCCAATATTCTTTGGAGACTTCCGCATTATTTTTGCTAGACTTTAGTGCAGAAAGTCCGACTCATGCATCATCTCTCAAGATGACATCTCTCTGACCAGCAAGTCACTTAACAAAATATCCCAGCTGCTTGGCAGTATTATATGCAAAGAGAGCAGCAAATGCCGGTGGGGAAACAGACCCTCTCCTCCCCCCTTTCTCTTGGCTAAAGAGCATAGATTCCCTTGAAAACAGGTTTTAGGTACCTGTAACTAAATGCAAGATGAACTTCCACAAGCTTTAATGAGGAATAATACTACTGTTCAGGCAGCAGAAGTTAGTGCGTTGCTCTATGTCCAAAATTATTTCATTAATATTAACCAAGGTTTCCAACTCTCCCCAGGCAACAATGAGGTAGCAGGGAAGAAAGACGCAAATAACTCTCACAACCACCAACTAATTACCAGAACGTGCAAGAATAATAAGTATATGGAAGTGATGTTTGTCAGGTAAGGGAAATAGGTCTTTTCAACAGGGAAAAAGGTTTTTATTTACTGTAGTTACATATAAAATCCTTTTGTACAGTATTTTAGCATGCAAATTTAACTTGCCTTCTGTTGCCTTTAGCACTTTTAAGAAGAAAAATAGTTCCACACAACAAGAAGACATTAATATTACAAACTTCGCGTTAAAGAGTATATGCCATAAGAGACTCCTTTGTCACTGCCTGTGACAAAAGTATTCTCTTCAATGATAGATTAGTATAACAATTTTAAAAGTAAATTTGATTGTAAATATAAACGTATGTGAAGAAGACAGGAAATGCCATGAAGAACATTTTGGAGGACAGGCAAGTGAGTTTGCAAGGACAGCAGAAAGTCTTAATTTGTAAAGTACCTGTACAAGTTGTTCAACACGGGGCCAAATTGCCCTTAAGCTTGTGAGAGCCCAAATATACTGTAGTAATATGCCATCCTTTGAATACTTCCAAATTAATCTTCATGTGAAACAAAATGGATCTAGAGACTCCCAGTGAGCGGTTAGTTGCCCAGAGAGCTCTGCTGGGGCTGCTGCTGCTGCTGCCAGATGTGTCCTTTGGGCTCTGACCTCCGGGGCCTTCTTCTCAGGAGCCCGCTCCGCCTGGAGCCAGTGTCAGCTCCCAGGGGCCCAGCTGGGCCAGGAGCAGGTGGTGTGAGCCCGGCCAGCTCTGGGCCGTGCTGGGCAGGACAGTCCAGCCCCTGTATCCCACCTGCGGCTGAGGGCCTCAGAAGCCTCCTCCTCTCTCCACAGAGGTCACTCTGCAGTGTCAGATGCACAGCTGGAATCCGTGGTCTGCTCCTCACCCCCGGACGGCTGGAGCAGCTGCCTCGACCCCCCTGAGAGCTGGAGCCAATTCCAGGAGCCACCACTTCCACCTCCAGAGAGCCAGTCCAGTCACCCTGGCACCTTTGATAGCCACAGACAACGCCGGGAGCACCCTGACAGCATATCACACTTGCACAAGTAATCTCCTACCTCCTCCAATCCTGAGAGTTGAGGACTATGTCTGAAAACTTCCTTCTTAGACTATGTGTAATAAAATCATTTGTTGCCACACAGACACATACACATTAGAAAGGACAAGCATATGAGCAATAAAGAACAGAATTTTTAGCTCTAAACTACACACATTAATGACTTGGTCACTGCGGTGCTGCTGTGATGCCTTGCCTCCACATCTGAATCACCAGCTTTGAGTCAGGTGAGGAAACGTGAAGGATAGAAAGCACCTAGAACAAAGTACTGTGAAGCCAACAGTAAGGAAAATTGTAAAGGAAAAATCCTTTCTTTTCTGTGCCGTAGAGGACTGTTCTTTCAAGGTTAGGGTCCCCCCTCCCCACATTACTACCTTTGTCTCCCTCCCCCTGTATTTTTAACAGAGAACTAAACAAATTGCCAGGGTCATTCTTTTAAAAAGCCTCTCACCCGGGCAGGAGACTGAGTGTTAGGACACTAAATCTCTTCTCCACATAAAGCTCTGCATGAGCCTCGGCATGATAAAACTCGTCCAGGCTATGCTCTCTTCTTTCCGCAAGGCCAAACAACTCTGAGCAGAAGGCCTGAAAATGTTCCTATTTCCTGAGCAGCCTGTAATCTGGTATTTGGACTGCTCTCCAGACGTTTTACAAACAAATATAGGTTTTGTTGCATATAAGACTTCAGCCAGGATAATTCTTTTTTTCTCCCCTTGTTCTTTCATTCAGATTACAGGTTGCGTATTTCGTGGTTTGTTATTAAGCTATCATTCTTGCCCTGTTTTATCCCACAAAATCATTCCATCCTAAACCTAAGATGTAACTGTTTCTCTAACACCCTTAACAGCTTTTAATCTATTATTTATTATTAAACCACATAACTGTATTATTTATAGCTTTTCTTGTAAGGTATCTTGGGATGTATTTGTATGAAATGCTATTGAAAATAAAATTGTATTGCACTAAAGAACAGTTCTCATTTATTTTTTAATAATTATTTGATCTTGCCTTGATTTACTGAGTCACTAAGGCATCTTATTCCTGGTGATTTAAGGGATGCTATGAAGTTAAAACTCATATAAACTCAGATCCTCAGCTAATGTAATCGGCAAAGTTCCAATGCAATCAATGGAGGTCTGCCAATTCACACTAGTTCTGTCCTACAGTAGTTTTAAAAAATCTCTCCTCATCTATGCTTTAAAAGACACTTTAGATGACAAATAATTTCTTTTAATCTACATTGCTTGTCACAATATACAGTTTATTTTTTCCATTTCATCTTACTTAGACAGGTAAATCAGACTGGTTTATTTCTAAAAGTCTTCCAGTTCTGACTGTGATATAATACTACATTTTTAAATGTTTTCACTTCTAACTCTGCAGGGAAATGTAATAAAATTGAGAGCTATGTGTTATGCAAGTTTTATGGAAATACTTTTGTCAAATCATAGTCACTGCAAACTTCCTTATTAATATAACATTATAGTGATCATTCTCAAACACTACCAGAAGAGTATCAAAAAATATATACCTATGAGAACCTAAATTTTTGAGTGAATGAATGATTAGGTGCCTCCATTTTAAGACATGCAGATTGAGAAATCATGAGGACACCTGATTCAGCAGGATTCTGAAAAGTGGCATAAATTGTGCATGTAAAGAGAGATTCTCAGGGTGAGAAAAATAGAGGAGAAAGTCCTTCTGTATATGAAAACCAAGGTAGGTACATTTGAAATTTTTCCACCCAAACTATTTTTTTTCTTAATTAATATTGACAGTAAAATGTTATAGTAGAAATGGAAGAACAGAAATAGTACAGAACATCCAGTAATGTGAAGTACAGTTTTGCATCTTGAGAAACCACATAGCTACTTCAGCAGAGCTCTGCATATCTCTCAGTCCAGTACTGATCCTTCACCTTCAGTAGGTTCCCTAATTTTACCATCTCTCTCTGATGTGACTGACTATTTATAATTTCAGGTGATATCATTTTAATAGTACCTGTGAATCACAAATACACAATTTCCTTCAGGTACAGAATACATACTTCACATGAAGATAGTTAAAATTCCTCACTAATGAAGTTGCCTCCTGGCTAGCGTTATTTTCAAACATTTTACTGTACTGAAGCATCACAGTCAACTATAATTTGAGTTGTTGTTTCAATTTAATATAAGGCAGGAAAGAAACTAAATCGTACCATATATCTTCAGATGAACATCAATACAAAGATCTGAGAGCTTTTTGCTTCATAGAAGGTATATTCTTGCCTTGAATTATTATTTTTGCTATAGAACTGGAAATTGAATTTTAAAACTTTTTTGTCAATTTATACACATTTCTTTTGGGGTTTGGTTTTTTAAAATAAGATTGTCAGTTGGATATTTTATCAATGATGCAGTTTTGGTTTTGCTGCTTTTGTGAGGAATGTTGGTTGCTGGTACTATTTTGACAAGGTCTTTGAATTGGTTAATATCCAATGTAAAAATCTGGTAAGAAATGCAGTAGGTAATTTTCAAGTAAAAAATAAATAAAATTTAGGTGGCAGAAAAATGCATGCAGCCAGTAGCTTCTTTTGGTCTTGCAAATTCTGTGGCAAGAAAAAAGTATTTTAACTTTTCATATTCTACTTCCTAGCATACTAGTGCATTTAAGAATGTTCTTAAAGATTTTGAGCAACCCTAAAGATAAGGAAACTGGGTGAACCACTAACACGGTAAATTTCAGGAACTAGTAGATATTAATGGCTGAGCTAGTCACTTCAGGGTTCCTTTACAGTAAAAGGAGAGAAATAGGCACTGCACACAGACTTCATCTAATCAAAAGCAGAACTCTGAAATGGATCTAAAATTTCCGTTCACAATAAAAGACCCAGGGGTGACTAGCTCACCTGTTAACATCTAAGAGTAAATATCTAGGGCAGGATACAGTTCAAGATTAAAGCATTTATATTTAGATGTCTACATTAAAGTGTCTACAGATATATAGGGTGTCAAGGCTTACATTATGGACAATGGAGATCTAGTAAATGTAGCTGATGGGTTTAAGAGAGCAAACTAAACAGTGATACAGTGTTTACTCTAGGATTGCTTTTATAGTGAACTGAACTACTTTCCTCACTCTACCAGTTAAGACTTTACTGTCTGATATGGAAACTTGGTTAACTAACTTATATGACTACCCACTGTCACAAAGTTACTTACATATAGATCTTGTATTAACAAATAAAGATGGAAAAAAGAAGTGTATAGCTCATGTAAGAAGGGACTCGTCACTTGGGAGAAATATAGGGATATAGTCAGGACATGTAGGAAGGCATTAGGGAATGCAAAAGCCCTCTTAGAACTAAAACTAGCAAAGGAAGTAAAAGAGAACAAAAAGGGCTTTTTCAAATATATCAGCAGTAAAAGGAACAACAGGGGAAGTGTGGGCCCGCTGCTGAGTGAGGTAGCAGCCCTGGTAACTGAGGGTGCAGAGAAGGCAGAGCTGCTGAATGCTGCCTTTGCTTCGGCCTTTAACCCTGAGACCAGCCCCCAAGAACTCCAGACCCTGGCTGAAGAAAAAAAAAAGCCTGGAAGGGGAAAGACTCTCTGCTAGTCAATGGAGATTGGGTTAGTGATCAGTTAAGAAAACTGAACATACATAAATCCATGGGCCCTGATGAGATGCACCCAAGAGTATTGAGAGAAATGGCTGATGTTGTCACTCTACCCCTCTCCATCATTTTTGCTAAATCGTGGCAAATGGGAGAGGTGCCTGAGGACTGGAGGAAAGCCAATGTCACTCCAGTCTTCAAAAAGGTCAAGAAGGAGGATCCAGGAAACTACAGACCAGTCAGCCTCACCTCCATCCCTGGAAAAATGATGGAGTGGCTCATTCTGGAGGTCATCTCTGAGCACATGGAGGAGAAGAAGGTTATCAGGACTAGTCAGCATGGATTTACCAAGGGGATTTACCATCGTAGAATGCTAATCTGATAGCATTCTGTGATGTGGTGACTGAATGGGTAGATGCAGGGAGACCAG
>NW_008584115.1:642-997 GCF_000691845.1 Merops nubicus | reverse complement strand
TTGGCTGATACACGTGAAGGCTGTGCAGCCATTCAGCGTGATTTGGACAGACTGGAAAACTGGGCCAAGAGGAACCTATTGAGGTTCAACAGGAATAAGTGCAGAGTCCTGCACCTGGGTAGGAGTAATAAAATGCACCAGTACACGTTAGGAGGAGATCTGCTAGAGAGTAGCTCTGTGGAGAGTGACCTTGGAGTCCTGGTGGACAACAAGTTGTCCATGGGACAGCAGGGTGCACTTGTGGCCAGGAAGGCCAATGGTATCCTGGGGTGCATTAAGAAAAGTGTGTCCAGCAGAACAAGGGAGGTCCTCGTGCCCCTCTACTCTGCCCTGGTGAGACCTCACCTGGAGTATT
>NW_008584115.1:0-599 GCF_000691845.1 Merops nubicus | reverse complement strand
GTGGGCCCTCACCTGGAGTATTCTGTCCATTTCTGGGCTCCCTATTTCAAGAGGGACAGAGATCTACTCGAGAGAGTGCAGCGGAGGGCTATGAGGATTAGGGGACTGGAACGCCTGCCTTATGAGGAGAGGCTGAGAGACCTGGGGCTTTGTAGCCTGGAGAAGAGAAGACTTAGGGAGGGAGTATAAATATATGAGGGCTGGGTGTCAAGAGGAAAGGGGCAACCTGTTTTTACGAACTTTACTGTCAGGGTTCCAGAGCACTGGAACAGGCTCCCCAGAGAGGTTGTGGAGCCTCCTACCTTGGAGACTTTTAAAACCCGTCTGGACGCGTTCCTGTGTGACCTGCCCTAGACTAGATGGTCCTGCTCTGGCAGGGGCGTTGGTCTCAATGATCTCTGGAGGTCCCTTCCAACCCCTAACATTCTGTGATTCTGTGTGATATACATTATTTTATCTCAAACTGAATCTTACATCTTTGAATAAGGCTCTGTTACCTAAAGATGGATATTTCATTTAATTAAAGCATCCTCAAATATCTATGTTGATGCTACTGGGCTGCAAGATGTAACACTGTGTTGTGGTGAGCAGAGCCCGCC
>NW_008584114.1:0-3447 GCF_000691845.1 Merops nubicus | reverse complement strand
GACAATAAAAAGAGCAACCAGTCTCTTGTCAACCAGAAGGCCTGGGTGTTGTCATCAACATTATCATAGGAGAGTTTATTCTTACCCTTACTCATGCCCAACTCTCTGCACTGCAGCCAGAACACACACCACCCACATCTAAGCAATTAGGTTTGTCCTAGAACCTGTTCAATGTGAGTTTGTGCCTATGAGGAGGAATATTTGTTGGAAGCTAATTTGAAATTCTATTCTCTGTGGGATTTTAATGTCATATTTTTAGTCTTGGAGAGTTTTCCATACTTCCTTTTCAGGTAGGGATGAGAGTTACACCTCTAGAAAGCGACTGAATCTGAGTGGGAGATGTTCAAGTGAGGCAGTGAGAGACATAGTTTGAGACCAAAATCTCTCCACGCACCCTGGAGTCTCACCTGCTTAGACTACCCAGTTCCCTTTTGACTATGGTGACTTCCACTCTCTTGAGCAGATCATCCCCCCCATTTTAAACACCTCAGGATGAGCTCAAGTGTGTCTTTATCATCACCCCACCCAACACAAAGAACATTGAGACTCATTATCTGTTCTGCATGGCAGTTAGGCAGCCTTCACAATTAATCCCCTGCTAAGTATTTGTCTGCATGTTCATTGTTTGGTGTGATGGATCCCCATCTCCACGTTATCTCCCAGCAAAGATAACAGAGATGGGAAGGAGGCTTTGTAGCCCAGAGTTTTTCTTTCAGCTTCTTTCCCATCCAAATTCTGTTGGAGATGACAACCACAGCCAGCAGGCCAGGCTGAAGAGCTAGAGGCATGAATATCTTCAGATACCATGTCTAGATCCACTGTGGTTCATCTGTGAAGGTCCATCCTTGGTTTGTTTTGAACTTGCTCTCTACTAGTCTTTGTTATTTCTAGTATTTCTAACTCTTGCATTGAATGAAATAGTAAACAAGAAGATCCTACTAAATTTCTGTGAGCTATTCATATGTTTTTGTCACATCCTCTATTGTTTCTCTTCCAGGAAAGTGAGATCATATAAATTTGGGCATTTCTTACACAAAAACAGTCTGATAATTTTACTCCTTCTTGTCACCCATCCTTGCAAGGGATCTTGGCTGCAGTTCTCCTCAGCCTCTGTCAGCTCCCTTATGGATAAGACAAATGCTTCAGCCAACAGTAAAGATTCTGAGGGTGAGAAAGGGCTCAGTCTGCTGGAGGAACGCTGCCAAATAGACCAGGAGAACATGCCAAGTGGTCTAACAAATTAGTCTCAGTCTCTCAGCAGCAGTTGTTCGCTCATCCCCTGTTATTGTAGCAGTACTTGTTCATTCAGCCTTGGATCAGAGATCGCAGCCTCTGCTTGAGAAAGGACTTGACTGCAGCTGCAAAGGTGCAATAAAAAATTTGCATGTTGAGCTATCAGCGTTTTGGGGTGAAAAACAAAAGAATTGGAACCCAACCAAATCACCACAGCAGCGACCTGCCTGCTCACCTCCAGTCCTGCACTCACCCTCTGGGGACAAGGCTAAAGACCAGCCCTCCTTCCTTGGACAGGGCTTCCTGAGCTCCTGCAGGGGTTTGATGAGATCATGCTGAATTTGATCTCTGCTGTGGGTTTGATAATGGGCCATAAAAAAAGAACAGGGGTGGGGGGGTGGATGGGGGGAAAGCCACACCATAAAACCGACCAATAAAGCACCACAACTGTCTGGCTTCCACAAACAAACACTCCCCATGACCTTTGTAAATACTCTGAGATGGAGGGAGGCAGAGAACAAACTTCATCATTTCCTGAGCACTTGTCAGGAGCAGGCTTGGCTCGGAGCAGATGAGCAGGATGGGGCTGATGGAGCTTGGATCTCAGACTGCTTAGACCAACTGCTCTACACGAAGGGAAGAGATGCCCTCTAATGGGTGATCATAGAATAATCTTATGTCTGAAATCCTGTTTTCCTCTCTGAAAGGCTTGTGTGAGTCCATGTTTCTCAACAAGCCTCTTTGGGACCTGGAAAGAAAAAAGCAGCCACAGAGTATCATTGTTCTGTCAGATGTTTTCCATTTTGTTGGCCTCAAGACTCTGTCAGTCCCTGCTTTCCCTTCTCTACTGGGAGAGTTGGCCAAAACCCCTTTAAAAGGAAAAAGAAGGGTTGTCCCCATGGGATAGGAGCCCCTTGTGAGGTACAAGAGAAGTCGTCCCTTAATCCATACAAGAAGTGAGTGTTGGGGCATGTTGGGTCATGTGGTTGAGAGGGGTCAGAGCGTGGAGCTGTAGCAGGTTCCTGATTCCTCAGGGAGGTCTATGGCCATGTGGGTTCCCCCAGAGCAGATATGGCTGCTTGGCCAAGGCTAAATTGGATGCAACTGATACTGGTGTGATGAGGAAGAGTCTTCACGAGTGGCTGAAGTCTGAAGTGGGAGGTGTGGATCTCCTCAGGGATGCTGGAGAGTTGAAAGGCTGTCTGGGACAGATTCAAACAGAACAGACTTCTGTACATTGAATATTTTCCATCACTAAGCAACGTGAAGGTGATTCATGGCCAGCAGGTTCTGGCCTCCAAAAACTTTCTCCAGGTCTTTGCATTGGCACAGAAACGTGACAGGACCTGGGTTATGGCCTTCACTGAACATCAAGCCAGCACTTCAGACTGTCCAGCAAGGATTCAGACACTGAGGAGAAGCTTTTCCTGCTCTTGTGAAAGCTGGGGTTTCATTCTCCAAGACTTTTTTCTTCTCCAAGATGCCCAATCGATTTTGCAGTGCTGAACACTGTTAAATAATTCACTTTGTGTTTTTTCTGATTTTTTTTCTCCTTTCCTGTGTCCTGCCCTGATGCTTCATGGTGCCTCCATCCCTGGAGGTGTTCAAGGCCAGGTTGGATGGGGCTTGGAGCAACATGTTCTACTGGGAGATGTCCCTGCCTGTGACAGGGGGGTTGGAACTAGATGATCTTTCAGATCTCTTCCAACCCAACCCATTCTGTGACTGATTCTGAGAAGAGAAGCAAACAGGCTCTTATCATGCCCCTGAATCAGTACAACATATCTGATGGCATAAGCATTAAAATGCCTCTGATCAGTTCTTTTTGAGGTTTTGTTTTCCATGATCATCAACACAAACAGCCCCAGGCAGATTAGGTGGGCAAGGTGGATTGAGCTTTGCTTCAAGAGAAACTGTCATGCAAAAAATAACTGCCTGAAGTAGAAGTTTGGTACCAAGTTGTGCCCTCCCATGTAGCCATAAAATGCAATTTTTTTGGTTCTAAGGCTATTGTAAAATCTTCGTGGAGAAGGTTCTTGAGGTGAGAATGAAGCCTACAGCTGTCTTAAGGCCCAGCAGCAGAGCAGACTAAAGCAACCATCATAAAAGCATAGTTTGGGGGCCCCTTTTCCCCTCTCCCCCCTTTTTTTCCCCTCTCCCCCCTTTTTTTTCCCTCTCCCCCCCTTTTTTTTCCTCTCCCCCCCTTTTTTTTCC
>NW_008584113.1:0-1387 GCF_000691845.1 Merops nubicus | reverse complement strand
GGCTCCTCTGGGAGGGCTGCGGGGAGGGGCAGTGCCCTGCTGCTGCTGCCCTGGGCCGGGCACTGAGGGCTCTGCCCTGCCCTGCAGCTGCCAGTGCTCCGGCGGAGCCACGACGAGGACGAGGAGCTGGCGCTGACGGCCGAACCGCTCACCCCCTCCTCCTCCCTGCTCCCCGTGGCCAAGACCCCACAGTGCCAGCACATCAGCCCCGGTATGCTGGCACCCATCAACAGGTAGGAGCTCAGGGGCTCTCCCTCCAGCCCTGCCCTTTATCCTTGGCCCCAGAATTGGGTTTTGTCTTCTGCTCTCAAGGTCACTCCTGGAGCGGGGACACCAGTTCGCCTCCAGACTTGGAGCGTGCACAGGTGACCCTGCAGTCCTTGAGAGGTTTGGTTAAAGGAAGCCCTTCCTTTCATTCCCTTCACAATCATGGAATTGTTCTGGCTGGAAAAGACCTTTGAGATCATGGAGTCCAACCATGCTCCTCACCAGACAGACCCTCAGGCTGCAGGTGTAACACCTTTGCCCCCACCCAACACCCCCATCCCCTCTGCAGGACACACTATGACAGACACATCTGCAGGATGCAGAAGAGCCGGCCGGGCAGCAGAGGCACCTGGGACCAGCTCAGGAGGAAGCCGGTAAGAGCCGCGGCCACCGCTCCCCCAGCGACACACAGCTCTGCACAGCAACAGTCCTGGGGCACAGAGCAGCCGGAACACGGGGCATCCCCTCCTTCCTCCCCGGCTGCTGGGGCTTGTGTCTGCTCCTCTTAGAGAAAAGTCCTTTTGTTGGAAAAAGCTTCTTTGAGCTTGTAACTGCTGTAGGACTCTGTGGTCCTCAGGCCCAGGACGCTGCTGCTGCTCTGTGTGCAGTGGGGAGGGAAGCTGATTCTCACCTTGTATCAGACAGGCCCTGAACTGATGTATTGAGTCACACAGCAGCACAGCCTTTGTTCTTCTGGCTTTGCCACGAAAAGCTCAGGTCCCAGGAGCAGGAAAATCACAGAATCCTAGAATCATTTTGGTTGGAAGAGACATTTAAGCTCATGGAGTCCAACCATGCCCCAGCACTGCCAGGCCCCCACTGCCCCGTGTCCCTCACACATCTCCACAGCTTGGAAACCCCTCCACGGGTAGGGACTCCACCACTGCCCTGGGCAGCCTGGCACAGCCCTGGACAGCCCTTTTTGGGGAGAAGGGCCGTGTGTCCCCAGCTGAGTGGAAGGTCTGTGGTACCTGAGCAGTCAGTGCCATCAGGGCAGCGTCCCCAGCGCGCAGGACCCGGGCCCATCCTGTCCCTGCCCTCACCCCCTGTGGGTGCAGCAGCCGCCTGAGCGGGGCCTTTGTCCTTCCCCTCAGGCCGCGAGAGCCCCCGGGACACCCAC
>NW_008584112.1:0-3905 GCF_000691845.1 Merops nubicus | reverse complement strand
TGTGGGTGACCTGCTGGAACAGGGGGGCTGGGGGAGATGATCAGCTGAGGTCCATCTTAACCCCCACCAGTCTGTGATTCTGTGATCTGTGCACCATCTGAATTTGCCAATTAATTCCCTTCGCCATCCATAGCAGCATGGTGGAACTATTACATCTTTCTGGGGAAGGAAGTTTGTAGCTGCACAAACATCTGTTTTGTACACAACCACCACACTGGATATTAAAGATCTTCATACCACACCTTGTCTGTCTGAAAACCCATCAGTCACCACAGTGCCCTAATACAGCTCTTTGTTGTTATCGTTGTGTTGTTGTTGCTCCCCTCGTTAATAACCTGTAGTATCTAATAATATTTGGATTTTAAAAACCAGGTACACTCATGTATATGTCTATAGGTCCGTGCTATAATATCTACACATCTGCATTGGTGTTTCTGCCTGGACTTTCCTCTCTTGGCAATGTGCTGCAGTGGCAGGAGGGATTTTAAAGTGCAAATACGTGTACTTGAGGTAGTTAATTTCTGTACAGTATGAAATCCTCAGTGTCAGAAGCCATACTACTGATTGGGGCTTTAATATAAACTTACAGGTGAACATAAAGAAGGTTAGATAAGACAGAAATTGTAGAAGCAAATACAGTCCAGGTATTTAGAAGATCAGAGAGTGGCTCATGCTGTGTTGTAATATCTCCCTGACTTTTTACGGATCCTCCAGACTATTATATGACAGCTTAACTTCTCACCAAGTAATATTAATCACTTCTTAATCAAGGTACATTGGTTTTCAGCTTAAGACTGAAGAGAACTATTTAACAATATAGCTTTTTTTTTAAAAAAAGATGATTGAATAATTATCTGGCAGGGGTAGGAAAGGTGAATCTTTATTTATGTAAAGAATTAATATGTTTTCTACAAGCAAGGACTAATTTTTCCCCCCAAACCCAGTCTTTCCTGGCTGCCTGAAATTAAAATCTAATCACAGAGACTCAGCACACTAAGTGCTTTCATTGCAGGCAGGGTGCTTTGTAACATGTAAATCTGAGGCGAGTTTTATTTAAATGAAGTCCAAATCCTGGTTTAAAAACAATTCTGTTACCATAGCTAATTGCTGCATGTGACTAGCACTGTTAGTTCTTCTTTATGCCTCTGGGTTCAGCCTCACGCTGTACAGTAAGTGATTTGGCAGAACTCTACCCTCAGCACTGCCAAGAAATCAGCAACATTTACTTCTTGATTTCGGAATCTGTATTTAGTGGATTTTTATTTTTATTTTTTTTTAAGAAATCTGATCATTTTTCCTGGGCCTAAAAGCGATATCAGCAACAGGGATTGTGTAAAAACCTTTCTGTACCTACAAAACCACATAAGTCCCAAATTAGGAAAGGACTAATGGCTTCATTGGTATAGGGTTGTAAAGCAGAATTTGTATGTTTGCTTCTAAATATTTGCAATATTAACACAGGAGGTGTTAGCCTTGGCCCTCAACTAGTGTAGTCACCACACAAAATAAAGGATTTTTGGGCTTGTGTGCAGATGCAAAAAGGGAGACTGCTGTCACCAGGCTATCAAGACACTGTCTAAGTTTCCTGATATAAAGATACCAATTATTTCAACCTTTGAGGGAGCTCTGCTTCTTAAAATCAATGCTGTTTTACATTCCTCGATGTGACTTATTTTTGAATCTTTTAGGCAGAGGCTGACAGCTTTTGCCAAAGTGTAATGAATTGCTAACCAGTGATTTCTTGTTTCCTCAACTGATATGAAAAACACAGGGCAAGCTTAATATCATGTAAAAATAGCATTTTTGCAGCCTGCTTTTTTTTCTTTTAAAGTCAGCTTGCAAAGAATTTATTTTCTATAGAAGTACTCTTTTAAAGTTTCCAGTTTTCATTAACTGTATTTTTGCCTTTTACGATTATTACCCTAAGAGGTGTCAAGCAGTTTTCAAAGCATAACAGCTGCAAATGAATTTTGCTTTGTACCAACACAGCGTGTTGATTTTATCTCAAAAGCAAAGCATTAATCAAATGCACATACATCAAAAATACACACGTATGAAAGAGTGATTTTTCCCTTGTGGTAAGGACAAGGTGTATTTCAAGTCACCTACATCCTGAGAGGATGTTTATAGGTGTAGACAACACACACTGTTAACTTAATCTCTGTTTACAAACTGCTAGGTGAAAGGGCAGAGTCTGTTTATTCTGTTTCATGTCTCATGACAACTCAAAGCTTTCTGTTAGTGGTGTCTATCAGTGATGAGGGCAGGAGGGAAAGTCATGAAAAGCTCTTGGCAAAGTAGAGTAAAACGCTCCAGCTGAGAGCCTCAAAAGTTATCATCCAGGTGCGTGACTTTTAGACTTTGGAGCAGCTGAGAAGATTGCCCTTGGGGGAAAAAAAATAAATAAATAAATAAGGAAAGAAATAAAGTGGTGTGTTAAAATGAACCCCAAGCATGCTGGCACAGCAGTTTGGCAGCTTATTCAAGACACACAGATACCCACGCAGTGCAGACACTCAATAAAGCCATTAGCTATGTACCTTGGTATCAATTCTCAACACTGTGATTCAAGGAGAAGCTGGTAATGAGGGACAGAGAACAACTTTCCAAGTTGATTAGTTTGGTTTCTTTGACTTTATGGGAAAGATCTATTGAGTTTTCTGTTCCAGGACACTGCTTCTTGACAAAGGTAGCGGTAAAACATCTATAAACATCCTAAATGATAGTGGCAGGCATAATCAGGAAGGCAACTCAAAGACAAAATGTACCAGAATAGTGCACCAACAACCCCAAAACAACTGTCTCACCCCCATTCTTTCAGATATTGACCTTTATTTTTTTTTTTTATAGCCTCTCAAACCACCCTAAAAGTGTCTCCTTTCATTCAGTCAGATCTTTTTAAATACAGATCAGCATTTAACACGATACTTAAAAGCTGAAACTGCAGTAAACCAAGTGTTTGGTCCAGCACTTTGAGAGAATGGGCTGCTTTAAATGCACACAGATATTCTGATTAGTTTACCACCCCTTCCTCACCTCAAAATATCACCAATGAGTCAGGATACTTTTTCTCAAGGTACATAATTTGTGACCACACTACAGCTGAAACAACATTGTTTTTAGGGGTCCTTGAGCCTGACTTTAGGAAGCAGTTTATTAGATATTTTAAGCTTAAAAAAAAAAAAAAAAAAACCAAAAAACAAAACTGAATTAATGAAATTTTTTAAATTGCTGTTTTTCATTAAAAAGAAATCCATCCCATTTGGGCATGGACAGTCCTGGATGAAGCCAGAAGAGAAAGCAGCTGCTGGGGAGCTGTTAGGGAGAGCCCATCTCCAGTGTGGGGGCACAGCCCAGAGTGGGTTTGGGCATGAGCCATGGGAAGCCAGAGACCAGTGGAGAGATCCAGGCCCATCAAGGGTTTGCCAGCTTGTCCCCTGATTGCCCTGTGGAAATTGTTCTGTTTAGCTCGAGCTGACGTGCACTCTGAATACTAATGATGGTCATTTAAGCAGAAACAACATTACCTGTTTCACTTGGTTCATTTTAGCAGAAATTTGGGTCATAAAGGAAAGTGGGAAGCTAGATGCTTTCTCAGTTTGATGAGGCAGAGATTGAGACAGACAACCTTCCCCCATTAACCAGATTCAAAGCTACCTTACTTCTTGTTTATGGCTGGGGAAAGGCATGTACAGCTCTTTCCCATCAGCTCCCTGTGCTTTGTGGATATTGAAAAACAAAACAGGTTTAGCACGCTTTCCTTCTTCACAAAACCAGCAACTCCACTTTTTCTCAGTAAATTGCATATAGGCACAGCCCTAATTGGTTTAATTTTAGGATTTTTTTTTTTAAAAAAAAGAATAAAGCAGATATCTTTCTTCTTTATTATTAATTTTTCTTTATTA
>NW_008584111.1:0-431 GCF_000691845.1 Merops nubicus | reverse complement strand
ATCCCATTGATTAAAATGTCAATATTTTTTCCATGTCATACCTGATATCTGAAGTTAGGTTTTTTTCTTAACTGTTAGCACAGAAAAAAAGAACATACATCACTTGCACTAAACTTAATGGGACTCACCTGGAGGATACACAAGATAAAAAAGGGAAGACACACAATCATATTGTTTTCTTAATCCCAAGGGAAGTTCTTTGAAGGACAGAGTTACTACCAAAAGCAACCCCTGTTGTTTACATTGTGAGGACCAGAGGAAGAGCTGCAGAGAGCAAGTCATGAAAGAATTTTCCCATGCAGAAGACATTCACAATTGGCTAAGTGCACCCTACTCAGCAAGCACCACAAGAGTTAATCTTTCTCTTCCCTAATATCAGAACCAGGGGGGGAAAAAAAGAAAAAATTTAAGAGATTGCAACAACATCACTG
>NW_008584110.1:15808-17061 GCF_000691845.1 Merops nubicus | reverse complement strand
CAATGACCTCCGCCAGCTCCCTCAGCTAACATCCCTAATTCTAACACTCTCCTGGGCAGGTATCTCACTGAAGTAATAAGAATTGTTCCTCAATAAAAAATAACTAGTTGAGATTGGGGGTTTTTCAGTAATATAAAGCAAAGAAACATGGGACAAACACAAGTTTGTCACTGCAGAGAGAGAACATTCTTCATTTTACTCAGCAGGGAAACCAGTTACTCAATTACTATGTTACTACACAAATCTACTGCTCTCTGCCCTCTGCAAGCATCAGATGTTCTTTTGTGATGCTGAGGGCAGAGCAATGGGTTGGAAAGCCTGTTAGCAAAATGCTTTTCTTGCCAACCCCCTCCAATTCCTGCTTCCTTCCAATGTGTCTGTTACGTGCTTGGGAAAGAAATCAACGCTTTACTGTGATCCCTCCTCTTTCAGTAGCCTCTGCTTAAGAAAACTCTGAATAAAGGTCATTCCTCAGATGTTCCAACAAGAATGCAGCTCTCCAAAAGCCATAGATTTTATATATAACTATGCCAAATATAACTGGGATTCTAGCACCACATCCCTGCAAGTCATGTGGACACTGTGTTTTGATCTGTTTCTTCCCTTAGATGTGTTATTAAACCAGCTAATTCTTCAGAGATGGAAGAACTCAACTACTAATAGATTAAATCCTAAAACTGAATCAATCACAATATCAAATTATGTGAAAAAAGCTCACACTAATTTAAGTACATAATTGTACATAGAATAGTATTTTGTTTACAGACAAATGCTAATCAAATGAAAATAATGCATCTGGCTATAATGTTTGAGTTAGGACAGACCAAACTGATTTGTAATCATTAGTTAAAAAGATTTAGACTAAAATATAAGACTGCATGTAACACTGAAGATTCATAAAAAATAAATATGTATACTTGAATTATATATATAATAAATATATTACTATAGTTATGTAAGATTAGATCACAATTAGTAGATAGGAAAGAGTAATGATAAACATATTTAAACTCATAATTAGCAAAATGGAAAAAGCACTTGGAACTGTAACAGTGCTACACCCCTCACTCACAAAGCTATACACTCCTAGTCTTCACTGCCTGCAGGTTACAATTGTAGAAACCCAAATCCTAGTGATAAAAAAACATCTTCCTGACAATAGCCAAGAAGTTCTGATATCCACACTTATCCTAAATGTTTAAAGAAGAAGGTATTTATTCATCACTCACATACTGTCAATCCTCAAGCATCTT
>NW_008584110.1:0-15797 GCF_000691845.1 Merops nubicus | reverse complement strand
TCCCTACAAGAACAAGGAAAAATCAGTACTTTTTCCTGCTATTTTGTTCCTAAAATTTCTACCTGTTTCACTCAAACGACCTTTAGCTCCTTTCATTCCACATCTCTCTTTTTCACAAGTGATCCAGACAGCTGCTGTCCCATAAATTCTCTCCAATGCTTAAAGTTAGCTGTGATATAAGAAAAAAATCTGGCAGCATATAACCCAGGTGGGGAGTAACTGGGGGAGAGAGCTAGAGCACGTCATTAAAAACAACATATACAATATGTCTTTTTGAATATTTATCTATAAACATTCCATCTTCATTTCCCCAAGCTATAAACTCTTCAGGGCAGAGTGCTTTACAGTATATCTATAGTTTAAAAATGTGAACAATTTAACTGTACCTTATTTCCAGCACAGCACTGATATTAAATGTTTTCTCACTTGATTGTATTTGTCATGGCAGAGAGACAAACTAAGATTGTTTCCTCCAGCTTGAAAAATGTGTTATAATAACTGTGTTATATGTTAATTGTAGTGCTTTCAGTATGCAGCTTTTGTATTTCTAGGAAATATTTCAGCATATAATTAAACTACTCTAAAAATAAATCTTAACACTTTCATGAAAACACAAAGCTGACAATTTATTCTGCATAATTGCCTGATGGAATTTATTTTTACTGTGCTACCTTGAAATCAATTTGTAAAAAACCTATTTATACAAAACATTCAATAAATGTCCCTCTGTACAAAATTTTCTTCATAGTTTTCCATACTAGCCAAACAGTATTTTATTTTCATTGTGTAAGCATGCAATGAGTACAATTAGCTGATCAGACTTCATTATAAGCTCATTGTGTATCAGGCCTTACGCAGAGGAATGAAAATATGCAGAGAAATGAAAACGTGAAGATATTTCACATCATGTGACAGATGAAATGTAGGTAGTTACCTATTGCCAGTTTCAAATACAGACAAAGAAGGTCATTAAAACTGATAAAATTCATTGAATCAATTAAAAAAAAAAATCAGAGCTGTTTAGTGACTGTTCAGAATATGTAGCAAATACTTATTTTTATTGTGATTTTTAACAACTGTTTACAAGCATAATGAGAATAAAAATTTATTTTTATGTTTTAGGAACGTATGAGCTTAACTTCAGTTAGCAGAAGGAAGCACAAGACAAACAACTGATAAGGAGGCTGTGTAATGAAGAGGAAACACGCTGAGTTTATAGACATCATTTTTCAGTATAGTAATGACTAGATTGTACTTCTACCTGAATGTCACCATTTTTTTCATTGAAATAGCACCAAACTCATGAGGTATCCAAAGAGACCAGCATACTATATCTAAGGAGAAGATAGGGCAGGTTTTCTCCTGAAAAGTACATAGTTTAAACAGACAAAAAGGAGATTAAAAAGTAGGTATAGATATAAGCAAAATGTAGAACGTACTACTTACTGAATGCTACTGATTTTTCAAGTGGTGTTTAACTTAAGCCTGGAGTACAAAGAAGCTGTATGTTGGGAATGAAGCTCCTGTGTGGATTTCATATTGCCCCATAGAAATAAGCACACACTTCAGCTTTTCCCATACTTCAGCACTAATAGGACCTCTTTGCTCTACTCAGCCACTTTGTATATGAAAAGTTATGGAATTTAATCGCTTTGAGTCTTTTATCTGCCTATAAAATTTGGTTCAAATAAACCAGTGGTTTCCAATGTAAATTCACAAAGAGCATTAAACTGTAACTGCAGCATTGCACAAGCTGTGAGGTTTTAGCAAGTCAGTAGTCTCTCTTTGATATTCTTAATCCACTAACAGTCAACAGAAAAAAAAGTTCCTACACGCTGAGAAGTGGGATCTGATAGGACAGCTTCTATCAGAAAATCTATTAATGATCTTCACAGTGACAATACATGCAGATTAACAGCACCTTATTTCAAAATCTTAGAAAAGTAAAATTATGCTGTCTTCTGCCCAAGCGAAACTAATGACTGGCAACCCCCTTCAGCAGCCACAGAGAGCAAAGAGTTAACAAATTGCCGCCTTCATGCCCTTTACTGTGCCAGAGTGGAACAACAGGTACATCTAAGTGCTCTGAGTTTATAACTCAAGAACCGAAATCAATTCCAATTTTACTCCAAACAGTGGTGCAATGGCAAGAGAAGACAACACAGCTTATATTGCACTGCAGTTCTGCATAAATTGATTCTGACTTCATATACACGAGACTCACTCCAAATTCACTAACTCCACCAAATTCCATCCATGTCCACCAGTTTAAGGACTATTCAAGGTCTCAAGGAACTCTAAGATACATATATATCCTTCATTTACTATATTTACTTACTATTGTTTAACAGTTGTATATAAGTAACAGATCATTAGAGTATTATATTTGTAAAACTTCATTGTCATTCCTTTAAATTTTTAAAAATAAGTTTTAAAATTTAATTCCAAAACACCTCTATCACTAGTTATATCTGGAGAGATAAATAAAATCAATATTAGGAAAAATTACTTTATGCAAATATCAACCACAGTTAAAATAATAGTTCTTTAGAAGAACAACTTTAATTTGTGATGTCTTGCCTCCTAGTCTTTGACTTCCACTTTAATGCTTTTTTTCCAATGAAGTATCTTCAAACTGTTATCTGTTTTGAATACAAAATACAGCTGTTACATGAAGTGAGAGATCAGGTTGTTGGCAGTTCCCCCTTTAAGATATCAATTTATAAATTTTTCAACATTAAATACGTATCTTTCAAGATAAATTATGGAAAACAATCACATAAAAAGATTATCTGGATCACAAGTAAAAATGTAATATCCTTGGAGAACAGGAAACAGAACTGGCACAAGAGTTAACATTTTGCAAAACAAACAAACATGCCACAGCTTTTAAATTAGTCTTCTACCACAAGTATTACCATTTTAAAAAATCAGACTATTATTTTCAGAATACATAGAAGTCTGTTCTGTATTTCTCTATATTGTAAGAATATGAATAAGTTTGATGTTGGCCATACTCTAATTCTGAACACGTGACCAGTTCTTGAATGAGCAGACACTGAAAAATTACACAGATAAAATTGAGCTCCAGTTGCCCTGTATAATCTGAAGTAAGAATGGCTTTGTCAAATACAGGCTCAGGTGTATGAAATAACTGAGCTCCACTGAACAGTAGTTCTGCAATTAAGAAACAATGTTGCAATATATTTATTTTTTTGCTTATTTAAACCCCAAAATTAAACTGAATCTGTCTTCAGAAGCATAGCAAAATATCAATTTCTAACAAAATTCCACCTCATTTCTCTCAGTCAGGAACTCACTTCCCATCTGCCAAATCTTTCAAAAGTAGATACTGGGCAGAATTTGCATAATATATGTATTTTAAAATATACTTACATTTAAGTATTTGCAAATACTCATTTTAATGGGATAGTAAATTAGCATGTGGTATGGAATATAATATCCTGAAATTTATGTAGATTCTAAAAACTCAAACAATAAACAAAAGGCTGTTCGGCTCTGGAACAATAAAAATGTGTGGGTTTTTTTTTTTGGGGGGGGACAGGGTTTGTTTTTTTGTTTGTTGTTTTTTTTAGAAGAGTAAAGGAATGGCTATATAGTCCAAAAGAGATCAGTTCTTCTGTAAATAACATTACAGAGGTACAGCCAGAATCTACTAAGCATGCTGACTCAACTCTCTAACTGTAGAAAGAAAAATTATCCAGAGATGATCAAAGATGAGTGAAAAAATAACACTCATTCTACATTTTTGTTGTTCCTGTTTCTGTGTAATGGTTGACTCAAATATTTTTTCTAAACAGTGATGTGTTTTTCTGTTTTCATCAAGAATAACAGTTGAACATTTTTTCAAATATTCTTAACTAGCGGAAGATGACTATTACAGTAGTAACAGTCCAGCAGCTTGCAATATTCTAAATCAGGTTATAGCTCTTAAACAGGATATGTCCCTTGTTATTCATGGCTGACATTTTATTACGCAATAGATTTACTGAATTAGATCGCAAAAGGGCTGACAAGTTTCCCATGGTAGTGCATGCTTTCATGGAAACCTTTTTTTGAATTTATTATACTCTCCTCAAGCTTTTTTGTCTTACCTGCTTCCAAAACATTCCTATATGAAACAGGTCTTTTCTGAAGGTATTTTACAATATTACAGTGCTTATTCTTCTTCTTTCACATGCAAAAGACAAAATTCCTTAGCTCCAAAAGTCTCTTTTCTCATGCAGTATTTCCAGAATATTTTACACTTATCTATCATCTTCATACTACATAGACACGAGCATAAATATCAAATGAGGAGCCTGAATAATTATACCTATGGATTATTTTCTTACAGACATGATAACTGTTAACAGTTATATGGAAGGACAGTTACCTGGGACTGGTTGGGGAAAGGAGTTGTATCAACAAAGTACTTGCTCGCTTGGGGGTATGCAGGTAAAGGTAGCTGGAGCGTGGCTTACTTTATCTCTAACATATGGCTCCATTTCTGACACGAAGTAAAAATCTGCCTGGCCTGACCCTAGTGCTTGGAATACATCTTCATTTATTGCAGAAATCATTAAGATTCAGAAACTAAGTTATCTGCATCTCTGTGGAACTTCAGGTATTATGGGTTTGTAATTATAATTAATTTCACATTCTTCAAAAAGTGCCACTGATTTCGATAAGCTTCTTCAATGAACCTAAAATATACCCAGCAAGTTTTTTCATGTTTTTGCACTGGTTTTTGTTCATTTTTCTTGAGCAGCTCTGTTCAATTAGTTCATGTATGTGGTGTGGATAGAATAAAAAAACAATAATCCAAAACACTGGAATATTGTTCCTGTTTTCTCTCTGTCTTTAAACTCAAACTGGTTTGTTGAAGGATTTCAGGTTGGTCCCGTGCTGACAGAGAATATCTGATAACGTATATGGACATCAGTTTTCACCCCTCTTGCTTTCATTATTATTGTCATTCTCATTTATGATTTAAAATACAGTCTTTTCATTTCCCCCAACCTGAAGTGCACTATCAATTTTTTTTCTAGATTGCTATATAGCAGCCTATTGCAGCTGCTGAAGGAAGCCATGGGAGCAGGTCAGAAGGTACCCTTGTGCTCCTTTGGAAATATATTCAGCTTTACAAGTCAGTGCATCTAACTTGCAGGTTTAGGTCACAAGTGAGAGTATTAAAGGTGGAAAACCACAAACGGGAGTTAGGTGCAAAGGAAAAGCAACATAGAAAAACTATTTTCAGAACTATAGTTATACCAAAATAGTTTCTAGAAATAATGTTTACTTACCAGACTAACTGTGATTCTTTGATGTGTGTTATCCATGGAGATCTCAAGCTCACTACTCTTCTTAGGTCTCTGCTTGCCTATGAAGTCAGTGTTCTTCCATGCTATCACTGACATTGTAAAATAAACCCCTTATTACATCCAGTCTAAGAAGTTTAATTTCCCACGGCACTGGCACATTTTGTTCTAGTGTGGGGTTTAAAAGGGTGTGGGTGGGTGTGTACTCTAAGAGATTAATGCAATCATTTATGAAAAATTGGAACATTTGAGCAGATTAGGACATGGACTGGAAGTCTCCCTGTGCTGGTAAAGATCACACTATTAATTTAAGGTCTGGCTATCCTTTGGCTCTCAAGCTCACATAGTATCATATAAAATGCTGCTTTACTGTTATCACCTATCAGGTTGCTAAAAATTCAAGGCTATTCATATACCTTGCTAATACTATACCCACAACCTCAGAATGACTTAACCTTTCCACAGAGTCTGCCTGTGAAAGGCACAATAAGACTGGTCGAGGCTGACAGTAATGCTCAGATGGACGCTTACGTAACCAATGTAACACCCCACCACCACCACCCTGTCAAGATCAGCAAGCATCCTACTACTCCTGAAATAAGGTGATGTAAAGCAAGCTTCTTGGATGGGGGAAAAAGTCACTCAATTTTAAGTCTTTCCATTGGAATTACTCCTGCTTCAAGATTGTTGTGAACTTCAGCTAAGCACTTCTGGTCAATACATGCGGTGTCTTCAAATAATAAATTGAGTGTAGCCTAGGATTTTATTTAATTTAGAGACTGAGAGACAGAAGACATAATTTGGGGGTTGCCTAACACCCCATAGGTCAGTTCCAAAAACTCTGGATCCCATGGTCCACTGAAAAAATACTGCAGTAATAGCATATGCTATTCATCTGCTTTGGTTTCCTCCAGAACATGGATACAATAAGGATTACAAAAAAGCCTATCCCAGGGACCAGAAAACGAAAAAGCTTCTGAAGTGGAAGCAAGAATACAGATTACATTGGAGTATTTCTTTTTCTTGCTCTATAGAATAGTTTCTACTGACTCCCAGCAAAAAACAATCACAAATATGGGTGCTCTGTGCCACTGGATCAATCAATGACAACTGGAGAACATGAGAGACTTATCTGCTCTCCTACTGGAAACCTAATATACTGCTAGTACTTGTGGAAGAGTTTCATTTAGAAGACTTGTGAGAAAGCAAGGCATGAAATTGCTGCTTTCCAACCATGCCTACTTACGTGACTAGAGGCTGGTACAAAGCCTAAGCAGCTCTGCAGTATCAATCACCTTCAGAGAGCAAGCAAACTGAGCCCAGTTAGCATTCCCTTTTCCTACACCTCATTCTGAGGGCCTCCACTCTCACAGATTGTCAGAATGCCTTCAGTCAACCAGACAGAATGTGACATGGTAGTGATCCATCAAGAGATGATGAACTGCAAATTATCACATAATATGCAACTATCTTACCTGTTGATACTTATGGCTGTAACCAATTTCTCCACTGAAATTTATACTGCTTGGGAGAAGGGAATCCACCCTTCCAGCAGAGCCCAGTCAGTAAGCTATTTCAAAATAGAATTTCATACTTTATGATACCCAGCAGATTTACCCAGATTAATGGCAATACAGATAACTTGAGCCACCTGATTGGTACACTTTGCAAACTTCCCTACTCAAAATTATTAAAGCACCCAGCAACTGAACCATTCTATAGAATTCCTTTGGTCTCCATTTTGGATTTTGTGCATCGGGTCAGTAGCCAATCTTCAACTGCCTAGTCCAGAGATGTCAGAGGCCTGCTGACTTGCCTGCAGACTACAGAGTGCTCACAGTTTTGTGACGAAGGATCTGCACAAGACAGTAACTGAGAAAGGACTCCTTAGCTTTTGAATTAACAAAAAGATAGCAGTATTTCTATAAACAGGAATAAAATAAATCTAGTGTTTGCCAATAATATTAATTATTAACCAGGCAGTTTCAACATAAAAAGGTATTGGCAAGTTTTACCTTGGTTCCACAGGGGCAGCTAATCAGATCTGAGGTGAAGGAGGAGAAGGAAGGGAAGATATAGGAAGCTATAGGAATCTAGGAGATGGGTAAAGCCCAAATGGATATTTCTAGCCAGAAGACTCCTGCAATGTTTACTTGCAAAAAGGGGAACAAAAAACCAGGGATGTGTATACTGTTTGATGAAACACGCAATTAAGAAAAAGTGACTTCCAGAATAAACCCCAACAGGCACTAGTAATTTATATTCAGTACACACTTCAAATTAAAAATGTGATAATGTAATGCAATCAAGCTAGAATTATATAGAAGATGATAGAATATATAGATACACATAAATCTACCATAAAATATTAACACTCCAGATACTTAAAAATAACCAGTGCGTTGCTTTTAAAAAGCATGAGTAGTTGTTGTGGGTATTCAGAGCAGCAATATCTATTGTGCAAACAAAAGAAAAACAGATTTAAATGAGAACTTACATGACCTTTGACCTAGCTCAGGTGCCTGGGGCAGTCTGGATACAGCAACACGCAACAGCTACATTTTCCTGCTTCTGTAAGGTACCACTACTGAGGCATGTATGGAACCAATAAACACACACATGCACTAACTGTTGGGAGAAAACAAAAACAACATCAGCCTGGGACTAGACTTCAGCTGTCTAAAACAGAGACACATTCTTTAAGGACAAATACTGCTTCTGTATAAAGCAGGTGAACATGAAACAGTTACTGGGATTTTCATGTGTAAAGGTGATTTGGTGGTTGTCACTCCAGGAAAAAAAAAAGTTTAGAAGTCACAGTGGGCAGCAGCAAATACAAGTCTCCACCTAGGTATGACAAGGAATGTTCTTTGGTTTTTAGCTCCTGAGCAGAATTGTGTTACAGCTGCTCTACCAAGCAAACACCTAAACGTACCACCTTTGGTAATTCTCACTTTAACACAGGTCAGCAGTATCACATTCTAGATGGCTGTGGGTAGCTTTGGATTTTGCCTTTTTTTTTTTTTTAATTTGTGTGTGTCTTCCCCTCCCCCCTTTTTTCAGCATACTGGGTGGTTTTGTTTGCTTGTTTAGCATATGATGCAACTTTTTATTAAACATGTTTTAACTCACCAGTGAGGTATAAGGCAACTCAGTCTCTGCTCTGAACAAAAGACAGGACAGCTTTATGTAGAGATAACATCCCCGAAGCAGCATTTTATTTTATTCATTTAATCCCGAAACATTTAATTTAGAAGTCTGGCATCTCAGTCATCCATCTTAACATGGGCTAATATTGACATAGTGTTGTCAGAATACACAGACAACTAAACAGCCAAAGAGTTTACAAAAAATAAATTCATGATTCTTCAAAACAATTGCAAAAGGTTACAAGTATCAAAACTCTTAGGTAGATGCACTGCATTGAAAGAAACTGTGCACACAAGTTAGAGGCAAAAAACCCAAATTGCTACTGAAACCTCACATTTCAAACAGATTATTGTAAACTGATGAACAGGGTTGTCATTTCACATCAGCTTGACTGTTTCCATCGACAGAAAAAAATTTGGGGTGGCTAATTTACTTTGCATGCACAAAACGTACTGCTTAACTGAACTGTCAGCTCATTTCAGATGGAAAAAATGTAACTGGAATCTACCTTCAATGGCTTTCTGCTATTCTTTCCCATATTTTCCAATCAACAGGCAAACTAAAAACGCCTCATTTACTATGTATCTTTCTGCACTGCTCAAGTGCAACTAAGATAAATAGGGGCAATACACCAATCAATCCATCAATGCCCATGAAGACTGATCTGAAACTGCTTCTTGATAAAGTGGACAGCAGATCTGAACAGCTGTACAATACAGATATGCTTAGCACTAGATATTTAGTGTGACTGTGGCAAGGAAATATTGGTGATGATGGGGATGGTGAAATGGATGAAAGAGGGATCGGAGGAAAGCTTTTTAATTATTGCCTTCTCCTGCTTCTTCATCTTGCTGATCACTCGTCCACAGAGTGAGGTTATCTCGAAGTAACTGCATGATGAGGGTGGAGTCCTTGTAGGAATCCTCATTTAGTGTGTCCAGCTCAGCTATGGCATCATCAAAGGCTTGTTTGGCTAAAAGGCAGGCCTGCTCAGGAGCATTCTGGATTTCATAGTAGAACACTGAGAAATTGAGTGCCAGCCCCAGCCTAATTGGGTGAGTGGGCTGCATGTGCTCCTTGCTGATTTCAAAAGCCTCTTTATAGGCAGCTTCTGAGGCTTCCACAACACTGTTCTTCTTCTCTCCAGCAGCAACTTCTGCCAAATAGCGGTAGTAATCCCCTTTCATTTTCAGATAAAAGACCTTGCTCTCGTACTGGAAGTCATTGCAGTTCTTGATCAAGTATTTATCTAGGAGAGCCAGAACATCATTGCAGACTGTCTCAAGCTCCTTCTCTATCTTCTCCCTATATGCTTTAACCTTCTCCAGCTTCTTCTCATTCCCATCTGCCATAGTCTTCTGCTCGATGCTGCTGATGACACGCCAGGAAGACCGTCTAGCTCCAACTACGTTCTTGTAGGCTACAGACAGCAGGTTCCTATCCTCATTTGATAGAGGCTCATTCAGCTCAGTTACCTGAAAATACAGATAAAGATCAAATTTAAAGAGCATGCAAACTTCCTTCAATAATTTCTTCATGAAGTGCAAGATTAAAAATTCCTTCTAGACCCCCAAATTCCATCTAGACGGGACTCAATTTGTAATGTAGAAAGTTTAAAACTATTTAAGCAATCAAGACTTAAGAGTGAAACCCCATGGTTCTGCTATAATAGAACAGGTATTCAGAAGCCATTGCAAAGCACGTTCACTGAATAAAAGTGAGTCAGGCTTGTGTAATGGAGAAGCATTCAGAGAAGGCAAGCTCATTTTTTTTTAGGAAGTCCACTATAATTACACAGACTACACACTTAGTGATGAATTTAAATGTACCTAGAACATGAGTGTTATGAATCTGGAACACAGCACAGACACTGGACACTGGTGCAGTTCTTGCCCCTGCTGCTTGCTCTCACTCGACAGCAGAGACGGAAGCGCTGCAGTCGCTATGATTAAGTTCTGCACAGTACAAATGGAATTAGTGTTTCACAGTATCTACCACTTACTGAGCAATTATACCATGTAATACAAAAGTTATAATGATTTCTGCTAACTGGTGGCTGCAGACAAATTTCAGGGATAGGACATGAAAGGAACTGCATAGAAACAGAACAGAAAATCAAGGAAAAAATGCAGTCAACTCCAAACTCCAAGTACAAAAAAGCTGATAGAGGAAAGATAATACTTCTAATACTGTATTTGGACCTACTTGACTTACTTTGTTAATTTAGGGAATAAAACCTTCTGCAAATTTACAAACATGAAACCAAGCTCAGGAATTATGATTAAAAATGTAACTTTGCCACTTTAAGCAGACCGCATTAACAGAAGTCACTAGATTTTGAAGTATATATACTTCAGTGTGAACATAAACTAGTCCTTGCACAGAGCTGCTAAAATGATTAACTATTTCTTTAAAGATGTGCATATTTTGTCTGCTTGACAGGCATCAGAATGTTTGCAACCAGTTACTTACTACAAATAATAAGTCACAAATATTTACACTATTCTGAGACTGCAGATGTAGCCAGTGAACCATCCAATAAATGTGCATCTTTCCATGTCTAAAAAATAACTTCTATGAATTATAACTGTTACAGTAAGAGAGAGATTACTTTCAAATTTAGATTTTGTTCTTAATATTCTAAGACAATTAGTTTTATCTCCAAAATTTCTTCTCCCTTCAGCTTAGGAACCTGAACTCCCAAAAGACACTGCTCTGCTTGGCCTAATACACTTGGAGATGATCTTACAGGAATTACCATTAACCTGGAAAGAGTATTCCAGGTTTGTTTTTTTTTTCCTAGTCTTTTTTCTCTTTTCTAGTGTTATTAATTTGTATTTATTTTTATTTAACATTTACTTTTATTAATTTTTAATCGCAAAAAATTCATCACAACACCTCCCCTGTAAAAGTTGCTTTATAAAGCACACTTGCACAGGAGCTACTGCAACTGCAGAAAAAAGCCTTGACGCTCCCTAATCACAACCAAAATTCAACGTAAATGTTGATAAACAGCAAATTTCAGAAATTTCTGAAGATCACATTAGTATAGGGATGATTTCATAAAATCTAGTGTGAACTCTGGCAATCTTGGCTGGTCTTTACTCAATGTTCCATATTAAAAGTAGGTCTGTAGTACAATCTTTAAAATGCAGTGTAACTTTTGGAAGTATCTTCACACTAAATTTAGACTAGCCAGTTAAGGTTTAGCTGTTGCATCAGCTTGGGCTGAATAAGTTTTCTAAAATGCTCAATAAACACCAGACTAACAGAATTTATCCTGACATATTAAGACTGAGAAATGGCAGGGAAGAGTAAAGACACATTCATGTGAAACACAACAGAAAAACAGCCCAGGAAAAAAGCCATCTCTCAGGATTAACTGCAGAACAGTTGTTCCTATGTGAGAAAGTTCACTTCTTAATCAAAAATCAAAGTATCTAAGAGATAAGACTAGGAGACTTAACTGAGAGACTATTCCAGGTCACCACTAGACTGCTGTATAATTTCACTCCAAAGATGACTTCAACTCACCTTGAAATTGTTCCTTAAAGGAAAATTTAAGAGAAGCCAATTCAACCTGCTTAGGAGGCATTTACTAACTTTGAGATGTATCAGAAGTTATTGATGTATATTGGAGAATCAGCAACCACCATCAACTGAAGTCCATGGCAAATTATTCCCATTCTAGCTGAAAAACACTGATATTCTATGTAGATAGATCTAAAAATTGCCTCTCCCTTGACAATCACACCTGCCATTACAAGAAACTAGACCCAAAGGAAAACATGTGACCTTTATGGAGCTATCTACTGTTTTATCTATTTCTGATACGTAAGCAAAGTAGATAAAAACAGACAGGTTTTTCTTCACATGTAGGGATGACAAGAAATGCTGAAGGCAATTTATTTCTTCTGTCTTCCGTTCTAGCTATAGCCTTTCCTTCACAGAAAAGATATTAGACTGCAATAACTTACTGCTACATTTTAGACGTACACACACTTTCTTATAATGGCTGCTAAGAAAACCAGAAGCACTTAAAAGATGAAAAGCCATTCGTAGTATAACTTCCCAGCAGCAGTTATTTACTCAGGTGTTATCCTGCTTCCTTTATGCAAACACATCTCTCACACCTGAGGCTGGGGTTAGTTATGCTCAAGGTCAATTAATGTACATAGATAAAACCTTCTAATTAAACTAGAACCTCAAGCTATTTTGATTAAAAAACCTTCAGATCATTCCACAACTTAAAGCTATTTCACACTGAGTAGTATTTCACACTCAGATTTTTAAATTATGTATCTCATGTACCTCTGATTCATCTAAGCAGTTTTAAAGCTACCTGTAAGGTTGCTACACTAAAAAAGCACCATAAGTTAACAGAGGTCCTGAGCACTACGTATGAGGATTAATCTGTTTGAAATACTAAGGGTTTATGTTTAGCAGTTGCTGGACTGATGTAGAACAAAAGGTACTCAATGCTGCTTTCTCGAACGCTCGAGTATTTGCTCCGTCCAGGGAGAAACTTTAACACTTAACATACATCTTTCCCCAGTATGCCAAGGAATTTTTTCACCTACTGTCTAGTGTTATTTCAAGTAATTGAAAATGTGGAGCAGCACGTAATGTAACAAGTGTGACACACCTCTTGGAGAATGCCATTTAGTAGAAGCACACTTACATATGATAGTACTTTCTATTAAAATATTTCTGGCTCAAAAAAAGTAAACTAAATTCATTAATTTATAACAGCAAACTAAGCAGAAGTTTCATTTCCCTCTCCTGTCTACATTTTATAAGCCAAAATACTAAATTGTTCTGAGAAAAACAAGTTTAACAGCAACAGCAAAAAAAACGTATGACCAAGCAGTAGTTTCCATATTTAAGCTACAACTAATACTTCTGGCTTTTCCTTAAAAGCAGGAATTGATAGAACTGAAAAGTAAAGATTTCTCCAGCTTTATACTGAGAGCTGAAATGGCAGCCTTGTCATACTTTTTCTTCCTTCAGTAGCAGTCCCAAAAAACAAGCAAATATGATAAAAGTCTTTTTTACATAATGTTTTAGGAGTAATTATCAGGCTATTAACTATATTGTGTATTGTAAAAGTGTGGTGATAAATAACTACAACTGAAAGTAATAATTCAGATTTCTATTTACACTGGAAGCACATTACTTCTATATAGCACTTTCAAAAACCATCAAATACATTGTATTCAGAGATTTTAATTTTTCTGGTTTTAACAACTTTTCAAATGAAGATATCCTGCATTGAGATTAGACAACTGAGTTAGAACACTGATTTTCTGTCGAAGTCTAATGTTTCTTAAAGTGCAAGATTATTCTATGATGATAAAAATTCCTCTTGATAGCTATTATTTACAATCACTAAAACAGAACGAAGCACTAGCTGTGTGAGAAAACACAGCCCACGTAACATTTCATAGGAGCTTATGCTCAGACCGACAAAATGATCCACTGAAGAGTATTCTGGAAATGTCCACAGTAGAGTGAACACCTGTGAAAACCAAGTAACCCAACAGATGGTACATTATAGGCATGCAACAGTATATGACCAGCTTAAAGTAAGGACACTGTTGCCTTTCAAATTCATCTTTCTTTTTGTATTTTTAAAGTATTGATAAATGTTTCATAAATGCTCAGACAACTCACTTGAAGTGTTCTCAAGCTCCCAATCACAGCTGCTCATCATTAGACAACTTAATTGAGAGCAGAAGTAGCATCACAGATGAGAATACTGCAACACAAGGTGAATGAAAACTGCACAGCAATCAGAACAGTTTAGAAGGACAACTGGACACTAGTTATATGTACTTTATTTATCTATTTCCTGAGGCAGAGCAACTGCATTCTGTTTGCCACACTTATGTTCAGAGCCATGCATACACTATCGTTCAGTGATGTTTGCAAAAACTAAAAAGTTATCTACAAAATACAGCTAAAATAGTCTAGAGCAGCAGTGGATTTTAGTGGTTTCTGTTTTACAATTTAGAATTAGCAATTTGAAGAAGTGAGAAACAAAGCTGCTACAACAATGCTGTATGTATTAAAAATTCTAGTGCTATCATTAAAGTACATCTTATTTTACTGTCTCGTGCCTCCGATATTGAGATACTCAGCATTGCTGCTTTACAGGCAGTATTTATTGACGCAATAACAAAATCATACAAGAGAACAAAATAAGTGTCTTTTTACCGCCCTCTTTTAAGGCACACAACATACATCACAGCCCCTGAACGAGCCCAAACAGATCGATTCTTACATCAAAAACGTCTGTTTGAAGCTGCTCTTTCAAACTAAAACCATCTTGTGTCTTTAAACAGCAGTTCTCTCAAGGGAAGCTCAATTTCTCTTGAGGCCTTCGGTGTTCACAAAGGACAGATCGGCAAGAACAAGCCAATTATAATCAGATACAGCAAAGACACTGCTAAGCATTTACTGTCATTAACCCTACCTTAAAATTCAGATTATATGAATACTTTGTTTTTAAAAAAGAGACTAGACATAGTAAGTTTGATCATTCTGCAATTTTATTATACGTATCAATACAGACGAATCAGTACAAGTAACTTTCATGGCTTGGTTCTGAAAGGAACCGAGTCGCAACTGGAACTTAAATGTTTAAGCATATGTCAATATTCAACCGGGTGCAGAATGCACCAAGAACGCGTTGCCCCACGTTAGAGCTTGGGAAATGCTCTTCGTGCCTGGGGAGCTGTTATACCCGGATGCAGCTACTGTTTCCCAGCCCGAGCACAGATGGTTGTGGATGAGACCTCTGTTAGTGCCTTTATCGCGAGGCACAAGAAACGTCTAGAATAGGAAGGGGCTTCCTCTTGCCGTGCGCGGTTTCCCCAGCGGCCATCCCCCCAGCCGCTCGCGTGTCCCAGACTCCCCTAGAAGGGGAGACGCACCCCAAGGTCAAACCCGCCATCCCCCCGGGGAGGGCACAGGGGAGGCGGGCGCGAACGGGAACCCATCTTGAGCAGGGGTCGGAGGAAACCTTCAGCTTTCCCGCCGGGACGGGCAGAGGCGGAGGAAAACTTCAGCGTTCCCGCCGGGACGGGCAGAGGCGGGCAGCGTTCAAACCGCGGTGCTGCGCGCCGGATTGGCGGGGATGAGGAGGAAGGCGAGAGGAGGGCGTGGGGACATAGCCACCCCCCCGAGGCAGGGACAGCCACGAGAGCCGTGACGAGGGAATGGAGAAAATGAGGAGAGGAGAAAATAAATTTTAAAACGTAGACTGAGGTGCAGTTGAGACCGGCTGCTGTTTTTCTCTCTTTCCGCGAGCCAGGTAGTAGTGGG
>NW_008584109.1:1877-2270 GCF_000691845.1 Merops nubicus | reverse complement strand
TCCGGCAGCGCAGCAGCCAGGGTGGCTTCCCAGCCCGCCGGGTCCCTGCCAGGCACTGGGGAGGGGCACTGGTGGGGTCACCTGGGGATGTCCCAAAGGCAATCCTGGGCATCAGATCCTGCCATGGAACAGCAGCATTTTGTGGGTACTGTGGCCAGCACGTTGCCAAGTTTACTTTGTGTCTGCTGCTGTGCACCGATGGATCAAGGGATACTCCCAAATATTGGGCAAGGGTGTTGTGAACTCCACAGGGTCCCGAATGGAGGAACTGTAGCACAAAAAGAACCCCATCCCACCCCTGCCACGGAGCAGGGCTGAACACCCCAGCCTGGCTTTGTGGCAAGGTGCTGTGGAGCTGGTGGGCACCAGGGACAGGGCGGGCGGAAGAAGGCA
>NW_008584109.1:0-1866 GCF_000691845.1 Merops nubicus | reverse complement strand
GCCCTCCCCTCCAATCCAGTGCTGGTGTGCCCCACCCGAGGTGGCTGCACACAGGCAGAGGCAAAGCAGTCCCCCAGCACTGGGATGAAAGGTGCTGCCGCAAACATCGCCCATCATTTCCTCCTCCGTGGTGGGAGCTATGGAACAGGTTCTTCAGCAACCCTCTGGCACAGTGCCAGGACAGGGAGAGGCCAGGAATGGTGCCAGACGAGACTTGGCACTTCTGGCCAGAGCCACCCTGCGTGCTGCCAGGAGAGGGGCACCCTGGACCCTGGCTGTGCCGGTGGGAAGCCAAACTGGAGGGTGCTGGAGGGTGCTGTGTGGGCCACTAACCTTGGCCAAAACTCCCTGGAACGCAGCTGTAGGGGAAAATGTGGATTTAGTGCATTCACAGGGTTGGGACCCAAATCTACCCACCAGGTTCCAGCCAAGATGCAGGGACAGAGATGTCCACAGCAGCTGAGCAAGGTGGCCAAGGCTGCATCCCGTCCTGCTGAGGTCAGCAGAGAGATTCCCCCTCCCAGCTGCAAGCCAGGATCCCAAAAGGGGTCCCCATCCCCATTCTTGGGGGGGGGGGGGGCAGACGCGCAAGCAGCTCTGCAGCACATGTATCCCAGTGTGAGCCTGAGTGTGGGAGTTTATGGGGCTTTGACGCAGGAGACGTGTGGTGGGAGAATTGTTGCCAGGCTCAAGGAGGGATCCAATCGCACTGGGGTGCTCTCGGCAGATTAAGGATTGGAAAGCTCTGGTAATTACTTTGCAGTATAAAAATAGGCCCAGCTTTATCCCTCACCCTGATCTCCCGCTCCCGCCTCGCCCTTCCCCACTCCTCCCCCCCACCCAAGGGCGAGCAGATGCCACCCACCCAGCAAGCACGGCAGGAGGGCGGAACACATCTGCCAGCCTGACGCCGGTGTTTCTGGGGTGGAGGGGGGAAAACAGAGTGAGAGGGGGTCCAGGATGGGGTGGGGATGGCTGCACAGTGATGGCATCTGGCTGGCACGTGCAGACCATGCGGATCAGGGGGCTGGGAGAGGAGCCAGGGCATGCAGAGAGGCATCCCCGCATACTGTGGGGCACTGTGCCAGGGGAGGGAAGAGCCCTGAGACATCGGCAGAGCAGATGCCCGGTTAGGAGAGCACTACATCTGTAGGACCATCTGACGTGAAGGAGGATGTCTCTGGCTCTGGCCATCCCCAAGTGCTGGTGGCTCTGGAAGGACCCTAAAGGACACTGCTCCAGACACAGAGAGTGGAGTGGCATGGATTGACTTGGGGCAGGCCTCAGAACCCCCATTTCCCTTTGCTGGGGTCTGGGGACACGTGATGGTTGGAGCCACAAGGACAAAGCGTGTGGCAAACACTCCCAGACATGTAGTCCAGCCTGTCTTCTCACCTTCCCCCACAGGCTGCAATAGCTCTGGCCATCTTGTAACTCATGGCAAAGCCAAATCACAGCTTCTCCCCCATGTCCCCATCCTTCCACATCACTGTCCTGCTTTGCCAGAGCCTGCCTGGCCCTTGCCAAAGGAAAAGCTGCTCCCTGCACCCTCCCTTCGAGGCCTCTGCAGCACCCAGTACATAGGCAGCAGAGCAGGCAGCAGAGCACGCCGGGACCTGTAGTCTGGCAGCAAGCCCCAATGTGTTGCATGCAAACCGTTTAGCGCGGCAGGCTCCCACCCAGCTCAGCCCAGCCCCGCCGGGGAAACGGCTCAGCTGCATCCCAAGGTTTCCGGGGGGGCGGGAGGGGGGTGGCAGCTGCCACCCCTGTTCCGGCTGTGTGAACCTCAGGCTAGTGGAGCAGCACTATAAATATCTCCTTTTGGGAGACTGGGTCACGCAGGCAAGGTCTCGCCAGGGGAAGCGC
>NW_008584108.1:0-206 GCF_000691845.1 Merops nubicus | reverse complement strand
GCACCCCCGGGCAAACCCTCCCTCTGGCAGCAGCAGGGCCAAGGCCGTGCTCTGAGGTAGCTTTCCAGAGCTTTCCGAGCCAGACCGCACCAGCAGCCAGCATGGCCACCCCAGGGATGCTCCTACACACGCCCAGAGATTTCCTGCTGGCTCCCAACATCTGCATTCCTCCAATCAGCTGCGGCCGAGGGGAACGCCCCGCCTGC
>NW_008584107.1:0-2930 GCF_000691845.1 Merops nubicus | reverse complement strand
CCCGTAACCGCTCACAAAGCGGGGTGCACACGCCCGGCGCGCCCGCTTTTGCACAGCTTGTGCACACACGCACACCCCCAGTGTACACCGTCCGTCTGGCACACCCCTGCAACACCCCCGACCTACCCTGCGGCACAACACACGCCGGGAAACGCACCGGCTCCTTGTGCGCTCGCTCCGGGGCACACGCAGCCTCGTGGCGGATCGCACCAGCGCACACCCAGGCTCCTGCCGTCCCCTTCCTGGACAGATCTGATCAGAAGCAGTGCCTGACCTGTCACACGGGGGCTCAGGCTGCAGGAGCAGGGTGGTCTGTCCCCGCTGGTGGCTGCATGGTCCGAGCCTGAGGAATCATAGAATAGTTTGCATTGGAAGGGACCTTTCAAGGCCATCTAGTCCACCCCACCCTGCACTGAGCAGGGACATCTGCAGCTAGAGCAGGTTGCTCAGAGCCCCATCCAACCTCACCTGGAAAGGTTTCAGGGATGGGGCATCAACCACCTCTCTGGGCAGCCTGGGCCAGGGGCTCACCAATCCGTGGTGTAAAAAACTTCTCCCTTTTATCTAGTCTAAGTCTCCCCTCTTTTAATTTAAAACCGTCACCCCTTGTCCTGTCACAACAGGCTCTGCTAGAAAGACTATCCCCATCTTTCTGATAGGCCCCTTTAAGTCCTGAAAGGCCACAATAAGATCTGTCCAGAACCTTCTTTTCTCCAGGCTGAACAACCTGAACTTTCTCAGCCTCACAGATGGTTTCAGGACAAACCCCACAGACTCTGCTAGAACAACCTCCCTTGCTGTCAGACATCAGAGCAGCTGGGCCACCTCTGGACCCTTTGCAGGACATGGGTGGCCCAGCAACCCAGGGAAGCTGGAGCAGGGCTTGGGGAACAGAGACCCCCGAGACAGGCATCCACAACCTCTTTCCATAAGCACTTTTCAGGGAGTGCTTCATCTCTGCTGGAAAGCTCAGGGTGGACAGAGGGACCTACAGGGACAGGGGTCTGCACCATCTCTGACACCTCCCACAGCTCCTGCATCCATTGGAGGCTGAGCTGGGCTGAGCCATGAGGTCCTGGCTCTCCTGCAATGAGTGTGACAGGGTGAGGGGGACTGAGATCTTCCCTGTGGCCACAGCCTCACCACCTTGCCTTGCTGTGCAGCAGTGCCAGGGGCTGAGCCTTGATGTGCATTGGGGAAAGGCCACAGAGGACCTCTGCAGCAGCAAGCATGACCTCCATGAGCACTGGGAATTGCACCGGGGTCACCCTCTTCTTGGGACACACTTGCTTGGGTGTCACAGGCCCTGTTCCCTCGCAGCAGTAAGGCTGAGTGTGATTATCAGCCTGTACCACATGCCCAGGACACGGCCCCGATGCAGCAGCAGAGCTGCAGGCACGTAGGGGACCATGGCAAGAGCAAGCTGGCAGCTGTGTGAGGGGCCTTGTGCTGCGCCCCGGGCTGAGGGGCACAGTGCTGGAGGAGAAGCTGCCCTTGCAGCAGCAGAGGACGGCGGCAGCGGGCACAGCCGCCTGCTTTTGTCACACTTTGTCCCAGGCACCTGGCACCCAGCACAGGGAGCCACAGCCATCCGGAGAGCAGGGCCGGGGCCGGGTGAGCAGAGGGGAGGCTGAGCCCCAGCCTGGCTGCTGGGAGGGTTTTCCTGCTGTGGTGGTGTGGGGACAGGTTGTGGGGCTGTACCTCTGCCCTGCCTCCCCAGCACAGGCGGGTGAACAGCCGGTTACAGCCTGAGGCAGCTCCTGCTCCCTTATCACCCCGGGCAGGCAGCAGCAGGGCTGATGCCAGTTGGAGCCGGTGAGCCGAGGGACAGCATGAGGTCCCCAGTGTCACACAGCCCTGCCACCAGCAGCCACCTGTTGGGACCAGCCTATGGCCACCTCCCCAGGGCTAAACATCTCCGTGCTTCCCAGCAAGGAAGCCAGATGCCCATGATCCAATCTGACCTCACCAATCCCTCTCCCGGGACTGTGCTGTCCTGAGCAGCTCTCCCACAGCTTGGGGTTTTGCAGGCACCAGCACACCACACGCCCAGGGGAAGTCTCCGTGTTGCCCATGGCTTTCTGGGCAGAAGAGGGACAGAGCTCTGGCACCTGCAGCGTACTGAGGTGCCCCGGCCAGCTCAGACGGCTGCTGGAGCAGCGAGGGCCCCAAGCCGGGCTGGGAGGGGAAGCATCTGTTTCACAGCACCACGGGGTTTCCTAAATAGGTCACTGCTTTTTTATAGTCTCTGGGATCTAGAAAAACCAGTTGTTCTGGACAACCCGTGGACCCGCCAGCATCGTCACCGCAGTGGCTCCCCAGGCACTCACTACTCTTCCCCAGGGTCCTCACAGGGGGGACCTACCCCTCCAGCAGTGCCTGGTGTGAGCTGGGAGAGTGGCTGAGGACCCCACAGCCCCCCGAGCTGTATCATGGGGGCCAAGGGTGACCTGTCCCTTGCCATGCCTGATGAGGGGGGTGCAGGGTCAGCTTTCCTGGCCTGGGGTGGCTGCCGGCCCTAGGCTTTGCCCTGGGAGTGCTTGCAGCCAGTGTTTTCCCTTCCCAAGGGGAGGTGGGTGCCCATGTGGGGTGTACCGGGGCGTGTGGTGCCGTACATCCCTACACCGGCTGTACACCCGCATGCGCCAGCTGCATGGCAGCCTGCTCGGGGTGAGCTCTCCCTCTAGTGGCACCAGGCTCCTGGCAAAGCCTCCTCACCGCCCGGGTGGCCGAAGTCATGGCCAGGGCACGGCCGAAGGGCTGAAGGGAGCCGGGGGGATGAGCTCCAGCCTGGCTTCCCGCTTGCAGCCAGGGGTGCCCATGGCACGGCACCCAGGGAGGGTGCCCGTGGGCTTCATCAGAGTCTTCCCACCACCAGCCCCATGTTTGCCCACAGAGGGCAAGCGGTCCTGCTTCTCTGTTTCCCTGAC
>NW_008584106.1:0-6261 GCF_000691845.1 Merops nubicus | reverse complement strand
CCCAGACACACTCGGCCCGTTCCCCTCCTCTGCAAGGCTGAGGTTCCTCCTGCCTGCCACGTTCTCACTTTGACACGGCCTCAGTGAACTCTAGGCTGGCTCTGCAGCTGGGTCTGTGTTCCAGAGCAGGGAGACTTGTCCCTCATTGCTCCTCCCACTTGCCTCGAATTCTGGAACCCCACTTGCTCTTTACATGCTTTAGCCAAAACACAGCAATTACCTGCATTCTCTTACCTCTGCATGTCAATCTCGGTGAGCAGCACCAGTGACATCTTGCCCTGAACATTCACTCTTGGCTCTTTAGGGGTGAAGTGTTCTAGACACAGCAGGCTCTGCAGATGCTGTTGGGTCACAGCTCTGAATGACAGCAGCTGCTGGTGCTACCCAGGGGACAAGGCCACTGTCAAGCAGAGGAGCAGCCAAAGGCTTCTGCTGCTCAGCCAGCAAAGCAATGGCCACCAGCAACACCCCACTGTGCTCCACAGAGGCAGGAGTGACACCTCAGCCAGGGGTTATTTTACTGAAATGACATTTGGTCTTGTTTACTGAGCACTGGTTAAATGTGAACACTGGGCTCAGGCTGGTGGTGGGAGGCAGGGTGTGGGGATGGAACAGACAGCACAGTACTGTGCCACTGCCCATCACAGCCCCAACCACACCCTTAAGGTCCTGACATCACTGGCCTTTACAGAGTCAGATTGCTCCAAGGGCTGCCTGACCTCTAGGAAAGACATTTCATTCTGCTTAGCACCAAGTCTAACTTTAATTTTACAGTCAGTATAAATATACATATATAAAATCCATAATGTGAGTAATTTCTGAGAATTTACATAGGACAAAGTATAAAAAAGGTTCACAAATGCTAAAATCAGCTTTGCAGTATCCTCTTGTAGATTGTACCAAAACCACAGTCAGCACTGGAGTGTGTGAGGAACGACTTTGGGAAGAAGAGTATGTTGGGGAGCACTTGCTGATGTCTGATCTCTTACATCAGTCTTGGGAAATGTTTCCCCAGGGTGCTGCCTCCCAGGACACTACAAATGCCAATCTCTGCCCTCTGTGCCAGTGCTGGGCACCCACTGCAGCCCTTCCCAACGGGTGCCAACGCTCGTGTGGTGGGAGCTGTCCTCCTCACCACCCTGCTCTGCCCACCAGGTTCTGAAGTGTTCCTGAGCAGTGAGTTCAACCACAGCAGTGACAGCACAGACAGCAGCAGCACTATTGACACATTTACAACACCAGTTTAAGCAGTGTGGTCGTGGATCCAGCACAGATGAGACACCAGTGCCACCCAGAGCTGCAGCATGGCCTGGGACAGGCAGAGGGGCCCTGAAAGCTGCCAACACTTTGTGTAAAGTGGCCTCCTGGAAAATCACTCTTCCCTTCTCAGGAGGTGCAGAGATGAAGCTCTTCTCTCACACTACTAGGCCATCCTCACTGGCTGCAGGCTAGGCACCGTTGGCCTCGCTGCTCTGAGGAGCTTCCAGTTTAGTCTAAGGGCAAGAGAAAGTTGCAGATTTTAGGCAGTACCAGTACAAATGCATTTTGAAATTCAAAACCGTTCCCATTCACTAGGGGAAGCTGCTCTGGAGAATCACAGCCCACTAAGGACAAAGTTCTTCAGGATGAAGGAGCATTCTGTTGATGGAAGTCAGCCTGGACTCCCAAACTTGCCTTAAGTGTGGACACCACGGATGTGTGCAGAGTCAAGTGAAATCAGTCACAACAAAAAAGCAGGCAAAAGAAAGGCAAGTCACTGCAGAGATGTTTTACAGACCCACCACAGCACCTGACACTGCTGTGGCTCTGACAGAAGGCTGGTCTCTCCCAGGGCTCCAAGAGTACAAGGACACACTGGTGACTCCCCCCTGCTCTGCCACCCTCCCCAGGGTACTGCAGTTGTTCAGTCACGTTTGGTATTTTTGCATTTAACAGCCCAAGTTCTCCAGCTGCTCCTTTAATCCCACATTTGCCATTTCCACAGCCTGTCTGTAAGCCATGGGAAGAACCATCTCCTCTGGGAAGGGTGAGAACTTTGAGCAGCTTACCTCTTGTGGGGGAGGCTTTGCTGACACTCCTGAGACCAGCACTTTCTCTGTTGGCTGGGACACAAACTCTTCATTCTTTTAAGGAAAAAGGAGCTTTAAGTCACAGAACCCTCTCAGAAAACAAAGCTCTAGCTGCACCCTGTACAGTCCCTTCTCCTTCCTGAGCATGGCTGTGCCCTGCAGTGTGTGTTTGTGAAAGATCTGTGTGGGCATTTCCACCATTTCCCCTGTGCAATTTAACAGAGCTATTTGGAAATACTTCTAGCAGTTGACACAATATTCTACTTTCATTTCTGTTGCTGCTTTTATCAGCTTGGACGAATCTAAGGAACTCATTTCAGCCTTGTGCTGGGAACTATATTCTCTGGCTTTGTTACTCTAGGTATTTTGTCTCTTTTTGTCCTGGGTGACTCAGCCCAAGTTCACTAGGAGAGCTGAAAACAAGTCACCTTTTACTGGCTTCTCTGATCTGAACATACCTGCACTGAAGTGTCTATGTGACTAAAACAGCTGAGAAGCTTGTGGGTGCCTCTCTGCTGGAAGCCAGTATGGTGGTGCTGAATAACCAGCTGTCTCCAGGGACAGGAGAGGTGCCACAGCAGATCCTGTGCCCTTCCCTCCTCTCCTAGGTCAGACACTCGGGCAAGAACACACACTGCTCACATGCTCTGGGCATGGTGTCCAGCACTGGGCTCTGCCTGGCTCTGTTCACATGCTCTCCCCACAGATGACAGCACTGCACACTGCTTTTCCTCTTGCAGACTCTTTTCTAACCTTTCTTCCCTGTAGACTGGGGGCAGGATCCACCAGGGTCTCCTGACCTTCAAGAACAGATGTCACCCCTGCAGCAGTCTCACCCATCTACAGAACAGATGTTCAGCAGTTACACCTTCAGTCTACTTGGTGGATCCAAGAACAAGATTCATGTCACAGTGCTTCATTTTTATAAGAGGTAATGGTTAAACTATTAACCTGAAAGTTTCATTCAGACACCTCACCTTGTTCTGTGGAACTGGAGTGGTTTGTGGCTTTACCTCTATCAAGTACAAGGCACGGGAAAGCAGGAGCAGAGAGGGTGGAACATTCTCTTTTAAATGCAGATCCAGCCACTGTTAGGGGAAAACAGAAGAAGTTATTTCACATTGGCTCTAAGTCAGTACTTATTCACATAACACTCTTTGTCCTTAAAGAGCTTAAAGCTATCTTGGGTTTGAGAATGAGAAGAAATCATTATGAAGAGTTGGGAATACCATATGGAATACACACTGGAGGAGAAGTTTCCAGCTACTAGTGAGGAACCAACAACACTACAGACAAGCAGCCAACAGCAGAAGCCAAATACTTCAAATTCTCTGCATCTTACCTGCAGTACAGCACCCACAGCAGTACCTGTAATCTGTTGGAATACTTAGAAAAGATGAGTGTTGGCCCTACTACAAGTCTTGGCTACTTTAGAAGCTTAAACATACGCCACCTCCCCACACTTCATCTTACTTCTAGCTGGCCCTGATGCTGTTTGGTTTTCTCTTTAGTCTAAGACATAGCCCGGATGCTTCATGCCTCACAGCTCAGCTATGCAGGTGAGGAGCTCTAGGAAGGCTTGCAGGCACCCTCAGAGGACCTGCCTGCTGTGTGCACACAGCACACCGTGCTGCCCCAGCAGAACCCTGTTAGATGAGACCCCAGCAGTGGGTACTCACCTGTTGGAGCTGCTCCTTCAGCTGCTCCTCTGAGAGACCCAAGGACCTCATCCCCCTGGCTCGGCACGCGCTCTGCAGCTCCGACACGCTCAGGCCATTCACTCCTTCCTTGGCAATCATCTGAAATGAAAAGCAATGTTCCTACTGAGGCACACAGAAAGCCAAAACCCTGGTGGGCTTAATGAACGTGAGCCCAAAGGAATGTCTGTTCAGGTAAACGTGAAGCCACAGCAACACAAAGCTGAGACAGAACTGACTTCGAAAAGAATTCCTTCTGTCCTTGAACACTGACAGTCTTCAGCTACAGAGAATGCAAAACTTTGATCCAAAGTATTTTGTTTTCCCCCAAGTACTGAGGATTTTGCTTTCACAGGTGATCCTACAGGTTTGAAGCACTCACTCGCAGGTAGGTGGCCCAAGAGCTGTCAAATTTGCAGGTTTTAAAGCTGACCTTGTGGGCAGCTGCACATGCCTTTCACTGACTAGCATGGAGTTTTCTGGTCTTTCCTCCATACCATAACAGGATTCCTAACACCATTTCAATTACAGTCCCTACACAAGCCTAAAACATAGGCTGGAAGGGACTTCTGGATGTCTCCTGTTCAAAAGAGGCTTAACTTAAATGTTCCTTTACACTGCTGAGCCTCTTCCATTTATGCTTTGAGCATCTCAAGGGCCTTCACCACCCCAGACAACCTGTTCCACTGTTTACCCATCCATCCACTTTAATTTATTTTTGGTATCAAGTTGTAATTTCCCTGGCTGCAGCTTACAACCTGTGCAGGTCACTTGTCCTTTCACTACACTACAGCATGCAGATCCCCTTCTCCAGGCTAAATAAATCCAGCCACTTCATAAACTAGTAATATAGACCTGTACTGAACTCACTTGGATAAAATCTGGTGTTTTCATCCGATACTGATTCCAGAACTGGAACCTCCCTTTTTAACAAGTTATTTGGACTGCAGAACACAAACAGAGGGGTGTTGTAAGCAGTGACAGCATCTGCAGGGCCACGCTCGCCAGGGTCTGCGAGGGTGCAGGGAGAGGCACTCTCCTTCTGCTGTCTCAGGGGAGAAGAACCCAGCTCCCATCAGTGCTCAGCTTCACGCTGGGGGGTGGGCAGAGCCTGGTCCCACCCCGCAGCTGCACCTGCCCCGGCCTCAACTCACTTCATCGTCGGCCCTGGTGGTTCTGAGGCGCAGCAGCAGCTGGCAGCGGAGCAGGTTGTTGGTGCCCAGGGGCTGCAGCTCCAGCAGCCTGCAGAGGGCCACGAGCTGTGGCTGCTCCAGGTGCTCCAGGGCCAGCTCGTCCTGGAAGAGCCGGGAGAAGCCGACGATCTGCTGCGTGCTGGGCGGCTGGCCCGCCTGGCGAACCTGAACAGGGCAGAGGCATCAGGGCAAGAGCCAAACCCAACCAGAAACCCAACCAGTTCGGGAGTCCTCTTCCTCCTGCGAGGTGAAGCCCCTCCTGTTTCTCACTCTGGTACCCCTGCCTCTCAGTGGAAGCAGAAAGAGGTACTTCAAAGGCCAAAGCGGCAGCAGAGCTCTGTGCTGTCACACCCTCTGCTGTCTCTGTACAAATCCTGTGCTCCCTGCCCACACCAGCTGCTGTAAACCATCGCTGCCTTCCCCAGCACAGCCCATTGTACCTGCTGCACGTACAAGGAGAACTGTTTTCCTTGTCCTGTGTCTGCTTTGTTCCTCTTGGCCATCTCTGCAATGGTCTCCTGTAAGAACTTTGCTAACTCCAGCTTTGCGTTTAACTTCTTTTTCTGCTTTTCTTCCTTCGTTTAGGAAACAAAACATAATTAGAAATTCCCCTTGAAAACCCAAAGGGAGGGGAGTCTGGGAAAGAGACGAAACAAGGCTTCAGTGCTGGAAGCAAAGAGGCTCTGGTAGAACATGAAACTGCATGTGCTTCCCTATGGATCACTGCTTAGGGTTCAATCTCCAAACTCTGCTGTGCTGAGTAAGCTCAAAACATCTGAGCTAGACCTGAGTGTGAGGCTGTGCTCACTCACAGCAGCAGGACTATAGGCAGCTGTACAGATGTTCTAACACTCCATGCCTTCAGGAGGGACACAAACCTTTTTGGACTCTGTCTCAAACGTCGAGGGCAGCATTTCAGGAAAGAGTTTCAAGAATACAGGCAGCAGAAATTCCATGAAGGGGACGATGACAAACACCAGGAAGGGAACCAGCCGGAAGAGATCTGCACAAGTTCTCAGCAACTGTAGCACAGAAACAGGGGTTAAACTGGTTAAACTCCCCTCACCACACATCATTTCAGATTTTCAAGAATACAGGCAGCAGAAATTCCATGAAGGGGACGATGACAAACACCAGGAAGGGAACCAGCCGGAAGAGATCTGCACAAGTTCTCAGCAACTGTACAGAGAAGAGCACAGCAGAACTTATTATCCAACCAAACCAGAAAAAACATGGGGGAAAAAAAAAGTGTTCTGAAGCAGCACAGGAACAGGAGTTAAACTGGTTAAACTCCCCTCACCA
>NW_008584105.1:0-5709 GCF_000691845.1 Merops nubicus | reverse complement strand
ACAAATATATACAAAAATAGTATCAAACCCAACTCCCTCCCGATGGCAATATGTTACCGTAACCCCTGGCTGGGGAGCAGCCGCCAGGGAAAGGTCCCAGGCTAGACTTGGCCACTGATGGCAACTGGGTACAGGAGTTGGATTTTGGAACTCAGTGCAGGAACACGCAGCTCGGGATCAAAGGCAGAGTGGATGAAATCCTCCTCGAATGCTGGCCACTGCAGGATCAGGCAAGAAGAAGCGAGTAAGAAGATGAAAGACAGACGGAAGGGGCAACGGAAGGACTTGCCCCTTATGATCCTTCAGCTTTTACTGGATATGTCAGCTATGGGATGGAATACCCCATTGGTGAATCTTAGGGTCAATTATCCTGCCTGCTCCTCCCCGCAGGTGCAGTGTACTCTCTGCCCCACTCCGTGTGGGATACAAGCTTAACAGTGGCCTTGGTCTGCATACCAATCCCTGGCAGTAACTCTAAACATCAAGTGTTATCACTCCTAAAAAAAGGCAGTTTGCTGAAAATATGTTGTTAGCATAAGACAGAGCAGTTAATTAGCTAAATTAATTAGCTAAATTAGTTAATTTAGCTAAAATGTAAAACAACTGAAGAGAACCAGCTCTGTTCTACACCAAAACAGGACAATGGCCTAGACAAGTCGATTCTTGGCTGGGTTAAATCTAGCTGGATGGTCGAGATTTTTGGTGAATGGAGTTAAATCCCACTGGTGTCCAGTTATGAGTGGTGTCCCTCAGGGCTCGGTTTTGGAACCAGACTTGCTTAATATCTTTATCAATGACCTGGATGAGGGGATCAAATACACCCTCAGTAAATTTGCAGATGACACAAAATTAAGTGGTAGTGTGGATCTGCTGGAGGATAGGAAGGCTCTTCAGAGGGATTTGGACAGGCTGAATCAATGGGCTGAATCAATTGTATGAGGTTTAATAAGGCCAAGTGCCAGGTCATGCACTTTGGTCACGACAACCCCAGGAAACACTCCAGGCTTGGGGAGGAGTGGCTGGAAAGCTGCCTGGTGGAAAAGGACCTGGGGGTGTTGGTGGATAGCCAACTGAACATGAGCCAGCAGTGTGCCCAGGTGGCCAAGGAGGCCAATGGCATCCTGGCCTGTATCAGAAACGGTGTGACCAGCAGGAGTAGGGAGGTGATTGTGCCCCTGCACTCGGCACTCATGAGACTGCACTTTGAGTCCTGTGTCCAGTTTTGGGCACCACAGGATAAGAAGGACATTCAGGAGCCGGAGCGGGTCCAGAGAAGGGCAACGAGGCTGGTGAGAGGTGTGGAAAACATGCCTTATGAGGACCGGCTGAGGGAACTGCGGTTTTTTAGTCTAGAGAAGAAGAGACTGAGAGGTGACTTTATTGCCCTTTACAACTGCCTAAAAGGTGGTTGTGGTGAGGCTGGTGTTGGTCTCTTCTCCCAAATTACCGTTGATAGGACAAGAGGAAACAGCCTCAAGTTGCGCCAGGGAAGGTTTCAATTGGATATTAGGAAGAATTTCTTTACTGAGAGAGTGGTTAGACACTGGAGTGGGCTGCCCAGGGAGGTGGTAGAGTCATCATCCCTGGAGGTATTCGAAAAATGAGTAGCTGTAGCACTTGAGGCTATGGTCTTATCGTTAGGGAAATGTTAGGAGGAAGGTTGGATTCAATGATTCTGGAGGTCCTTTCCAACCATAGTGATTCTATGACAGCCCCAGCTCTTTCAGCCTTTTTTCATAGGAGAGGTATTCCAGCCCTACGATAATTTTTGTAGCCCTCTTTTAGACTTGCTCCAGCATGTCCATGTTCCTCCTGTGTTGAGGGCTCCATAGCTGGATGCAGTACTCCAGCTGTGGTTTCACTAGAGCCGAGTAGATGGGCAGAATCATCTCCCTCAATCTGCTGGCCACCTTTCTTCTGATGCATCCCAGTATACAACTGGCTTTCTGGGCTCCAAATACATATTGCTGGCTCATGTCCAGGTTTTCATTAACCAGTATCTTCAAGTCCTTCTCTGCAGGATTTCTCTAGATCTCACCATCCCATAGTCTGTATTGATACTGAGGATTGCCCCGACCCAGGTGCAGGACCTTGCACTTGGCCTTTTTGAACCTCATGAGGTTCACATGGACCCACTTCTCGGGCCTGTCCAGGTCCCTCTGAATGGCATCCCCTGTGCCCATTTTGTTTTTCTGATAGTACTGCCTTTTACAGCATTGTAATGGTTTGAAAACAAACCAGTGAGAGACTCCAAGTCAGAAATACAATTTAATAAGAAAAAAAAAAATAAAAGCAATAATACAAAGGAAAACCACAGACAGAGTCAGAATACAACCTGATACTCTGTAGTTAGAGTGGTGGTAGCAGTCCAGATGAAACAGTGGTCTCGTAGAAAAGATCTGGTAGCTCTTGTCCTCTGGAAATCCAGTGGGTAAGACCCCCTGTGCTGTACTGAACCCCAGTTTATATCCAGGTGGGAGCACTTGGCTCCTCCCCCTGGGTGGAGCATCTCACAATGGGTTGATATCATTCTGTGAGTCATGCAGTGGGTCCTTGATGGTCCATTAAACAGAAATAGCTCCTGGGGGGAGTTCTGTATGAGTCATGGGGCGAGGCATGGATGGGCCCATTAACAGGGAGGACTCCTCCTGCTGGGTGGGAAGGTGTTAACATCTCCCCTGACCTTGAACCTCTTTCCTTATCTGTTATAGCCTGGGGTGTGAGGTCTGTCCAGGGCAGCTGCTACCCATGATTTTCTTAACAGCCCATGAGCACTGACATAGAGAGTATAGAATACACAGTTTTGGTACTACCCACATAAGGATACACTGGTCCCAGCCCCTGTAACCATGACAAGTGTCTGGTTAACTTACTGTTGTCTTACTTTTATTAAGTATTTAGTAAATTAAAAAGTCATGCTTGGTTCTGAAAACTTCTTTTGCTCCCAAGTTCTTTAACCTTGTCACAGCAGAACTGGTCTTGTAAAATTGAAGTGAAAGAAGCGTCATCTTGTAAGTTGAGCAGATGGGTGGCAAGAGGAATAACCATGGTGATGGAGAAGGCTACATGCCAGCAGGAACACTGTTAAGGCAATAAAACTTGTTCTGGTGGTAAAAGGCTTTGCTTCATACAAATAGGTTTATTGGTACTGAGGAAGGAGGTCTGCAGGTAACAGTCACAATATTTTTCCTACCATTGTTTCAGCTTTGTCTAGTGATTTATTCCATGGCAATCACATAGCCATCACAGTGTGATTTCTGGCATTAAACGAATTTAATATATCAAGGAATGGCATTGTAGTTGCTCAGTTGATTTTGGCTTGTATGTTAGAGGGAGCCTTTTGTAACAAGCAATTGTCAGTATAGTATTTGATGAATTTGGCTCCTAATGTTGTGTCAGAACAACTAAAATGGATAATATTTAATTTTTGTCAGTTTGAAAAAGGGTTGGGTTTTTTTTTTTGGTTGTGTAAACTTTAGTTAAAGGTTGCTGTCCCTGTTTTAGGGACAAAACAAGTAGGGAAGCTACTTTGAGGATTTCATTATTAAAACTCGTTATTAGATCTAACTCTGCTGGCATAAAAGCAGGAGGATACCTCCTTTCTGCAGGTGTTATCTGTGTAAAATAATAAATTGAACACTTAATTCTTATTTAGGGGGCCCTGTATCATCTCCTTGTCATGGGACCTCTTAGTTGTCCATTATTTGCTTTTCACTTTTCGAATATATTTTACTTGTGGAGGAAAGATCCTGTTCAGCAGTTCTTCAGGGAATTGAGCCTTTGCACTTAGGATTATTATCATTGCTTTCTAGTTCCCATGTTGTTGGCTGTGGCAGTGAACACTTGTCAGTTGATTTATATGGAGGAGGGATTACATTTGTACTAGTTGGTAACATTTTCCCTTAGATGGATTTTTTTTAAACTTTTTGTGACACAATGATTTAGTAGGCTATTTGTCTTGAGTATTTGGTGAGCTCAGATGGTTTCACTGCTGCACTTGCACCACTTGTTGTGAGGTTCGTCCTCCATTAGTTCAGGTGGCTCTTGCTATAGTTCTTCCTATAACATGCAACTCAAATCTAAGGTTACAACAGTTTAAAGGTATATCCATTACAATCTTCATCCCTGCTCCCTTTGTACCAGACCATAGGGTTTAACATTGCAATGAACTCTTCCCCTTGCCCATGCTCTGACTTGGATTTATCCACAGACCGCAGTCCCTTAAGGGTGTACCTGCTCCATGTGGAGCTTTATCGATGAACCACAGTCTCTTCAGGGTATACCTGCTGTGGCATAGACTAATCCACAGCCATAGTCACTTTGAGGTGCACCTGCTCCAGCATGGCCTTATCCATCGTCCGCAGTCCCTTCAGGAGTGTACCTTCTCCAACATGGCATTATCCATGGCTGCAGTCCCTCCAGGGGGTATACCTGCTGTGTTGTGGACCTATTCATAGCCACAGATGCTTTGAGGTGTACCTTCTCCAGTGTGGACTTGTCCTTGGGCCACAGCTCCTTTAGAGGTATACGTGCTGAGGCATGGACATATCCATGGCCACAGATGCTTCAGGGTGTCCTGTCCATGTGGATTCATCTGCAGATCACAGTCCCTTTTAACTTGACTTCATGTGAAGTTCCAACCTGTTCAGTATAGCTGCACAGGAACAGCAGCAATGCCCTGGCCATCTGCCAGCCCATGTGCATGGCCATTGCTGTTATCAAAATGTTCCCAGGCACAGCAGAGTAAGACGATAAGCAGTACAGGAAGCAGCAAAAGCAAAAAGCAGCCACGAATAAGTGCTAGACTCTAATATACAGTAAAGCAAGCAAGCCCTGATGTTGCAGTGCGCCTCCTGGAGACAGAGGTTTCTGTTGCCTCTTTGTCCCCAAACATGGGCACACATCCAGAATTTTCCATCTTTCCCAGGTTGTGGTTGGCTTAGCCACCACAAGACCAATCCCCTAACACCCATTGGACCCCTGACTTGTAGGTAACCCATCCAGGTATCCTTACAGGACAATGCCTTTGTAAACCCACCTACCTACCTGTTAAAAAACCCTGGCCCCAAGGCCACATGCTCTTTTGCTTCTCCCCCTGGGGTGGGTGCTGCTCAGTGCCTGCCTCAGGTGTTTTTTGTTTGTTATTTTCATGTTGTTAAAACCTTTTATTTTGGAAGAAAGCAATCGTTGCCCATCCCTCCTTTAACCGCCACTGTCCTCCTCTTCGCTGAAGACCACCCTGGAGGTACTACTGGGGTCCCGCTGGGGGTGTTTTCTTCCCGGGCGAAACCAGCGGGTTTAAAACCCTTTAAATATAGTTTTGAAAAGTAATACCCCATGGCAAGCACAGATGCCTGTCAACTAATAGCTCAACAGCAATAACAGCTATAAATTCGATCTAGTACACTTTAATCAAATACATTATCTCGAAACCTTTGAGTCCCTTATGGGATGCCCAAAAGGCCTGTTGTGGTTTAACCCTGGTAGGCAGTTAAGCAGCACACAGCTGCTTGCTCACTTCCCCAGAGTGGGATGTGGGGAGGATCAGAAGGTTACCTTTTTCCATCTGCCATGGCTTACAATTAGCACTTTATTTTAAACAGACGAGCAATATAACAAATCTAAGAGGAGCTTGACCATGTTTCTTGCTTTGGGAGATGTTTAGTTAATTTCTTAGTACTATAGCTGACACACCAGAAGGCTGTGCTG
>NW_008584104.1:569-773 GCF_000691845.1 Merops nubicus | reverse complement strand
CATCTCGCTGCTGCTGGAGGCACAGGCTGCCGTGGACATCAAGGACAACAAAGGTGAGTCCCTGGGTCCTGGATGCGACCACCTGCCCCCCTCAAGGCTCCATCCTGGTGCCAGGGAGGGGCTGACGGTGGCTCTGCCCTGCCTGCCCGCAGGCATGCGGGCCCTGCACTACGCGGCTTTGGAAAGCAAGAAGGAGCCCCACGG
>NW_008584104.1:0-475 GCF_000691845.1 Merops nubicus | reverse complement strand
GGGGGTGTGTCTGTGCCACCCCCCCTGCCCTCGCCAAACTCGGCTCTCCCTCCTCCGCAGTCGGAGATGCTCCTGCAGCACCAGTCCAACCCCTGCATCATGGACAATTCGGGGAAGACGCCCCTGGACCTGGCGTGCGAGTTTGGCCGGGTCGGGGTAAGTCCTTGCAGGACCAGGGCCCTCGAAAGGCAGATTGAGAGGGGAGGGGGCACGGTGAGGTCCCTGGGGTGCTGGAGAAGAGAAGGCTCTGGGGAAATCTTACTGTGGCCATTCAGTACTTCAAGGTGCCTGTCAGAAAGCTGGGGACAGATTTGGGAACAGGGCTTGTTGTGACCAGACAAGGAGTGATGGTTTTAAAATAAAAGAGGGAGGTTTAGACTAAAGAAAAGGAAGAAATTTTTGACACTGAGGGTGGTGAGCCCCTGGCCCAGGCTGCCCAGAGAGGTGGTCGCTGCCCCATCCCTGGAACCATCCC
>NW_008584103.1:2181-2414 GCF_000691845.1 Merops nubicus | reverse complement strand
CGGTACCGCCAGCCTGCCTGGCCCCAGAGCTGCTGGCCTGCAGGAGGGTGAGGAAACCAGGCAGAGCCAGGGGCTGTTAGCCATACCCCCACCCTGCCCCAGCTCTGATCTCTTGTCCCCACTTAGGATCCCCTAAGCATCCCCAGAGCTCTGTGGGGAGCTCGCCCCACCACCCCACTCCCAGACTCCTGGCTGCTTGCAGTGGCCAGGGGCCGCTGTGCAGCCCCCCCCGG
>NW_008584103.1:0-1388 GCF_000691845.1 Merops nubicus | reverse complement strand
TTAATGCCTCGGTGCCCGTCTCAGTCCCTAAGCAGGGGAGAAAGGGCCCATTGTTCAGCGGCTTTGGGGGCAGAGCATGGGCACCGGGGAGCTCGGCAGGGCTGGAGCAGGAGGAAAAGCTCCTTCTGCCTCCAGGCAGTTCCACGTCTCCCTTGCTCCAGTCGAGCCCCGGGGCACGGTGCTCCTGAGCCTCTGGAGCCAGGCTGAGCAGGCTGCTGCCACCAGGGGTGGTCTCCACGGTCCTTCCTCTGCCCACCCCGACACCAGCACATCCACACAGCACTCAGGTCAAGCTAAAATTTATTCCTGCACGAGTCTCCCTCGTACGAGACCCTTCCCACCCCTCTTGCTTACACAGTAAACAAGCCCCCTGCCAAGCAGCATCGCTGCCCCAGTCCGGTACCTGCCGTGGACAGCCCCCTCCCCATCCTGGCCTGCCCTCCCCGAGCCCCCCCGGGGTGCCCTGGGCTGGGTGGGATGCTCATGGCGTGAAGCAGGACGGGTTGCTGGGTTGGATGTAGCTGCCTCGTGGGGCTGGGGCTGGGATTGTGCTGGGTCGGACCCATCTCTCCTCCCCGCCCCCGCGCCTCGGGCAAGGCAGGATGGGGAGGAGAATAAATTAGAGAAAAGGCTAAAAAGGCCACTGGCGTTTGCTAGCTGGAGGACAGAGCAGCAGGGCAGGTGGGGACAAGGATCCCCAGGCACCCAGAGGGCTCCCGGTCGCAGGGAGAAGAAAGCCCCAGCTGCAGATGGTCCCGGAAAGCCACTGTCCTCCCCTCCCTCTCCTCTGCAGGACGGATGCTCCTGTTGCAGCCCCGATGGCCTCCTGCTCCCCTAAGTGGTTTAAGGCACCGTCGTATGAGGAGGCAGGTAGAAACCTCCCCGCAGCATCCCTGGCTCAAGTCCCTGGAGACTCAGGAAGCGGGGGGGTGCTCCAGGTTTCAGTGAAGTCCACTATAAATACATAGAAATTCCACAAAATGTTTTCCTTCCTCCTGTCCATGAGTCTGAGCCTGAACTCAGGCTGCATTGAGAAGTGTGCACGTGGCAGCTGGTGAGGACGTGCTGCCCGAGATGAGACGGAGGCGACCGAAGGGCCAGGGTCCTTTGCCAGGAGGTTCAGAAGTGCCAGGAGAAGGCTGGGAGCAGTTCACGAATCCTCTCGGACGGCCAAGCAGAGCGGGAGTGCCAGGAGGGATGTGAGAGGCTCTCCTGGGTTCCCAGCTCTGGGTGCTCCCCGAGGCTCCTGGGTTCCCAGCTCTGCGTGCTCCCCGAGGGGAGCTCAGGTCCTGGCTGTGAGTCAGTGGGGCAGGCAGCCCCACGCCTGCAGAGTCCTTTGCTCAGGAGTTTTATTACACACCAACAAAAAAAAAAAAAAAGAAACTAAA
>NW_008584102.1:0-308 GCF_000691845.1 Merops nubicus | reverse complement strand
GGGGGGGAGCCCCCAGCCCAGCCTGGGGCACGGGGCGATGACGTGGGGGGGTAACGGGGGTGTCTCTTTGTTTTTTTGTCCCCACAGGACTTCCCTCACCTATGCAGAGCTCCCTGAGTAACCCGTCCCTGCAGTCCTCGCTTAGCAACCCCAACCTCCAGGCCTCCCTGCGAAGCCCCTCCCTCCAATCCTCCCTCAGCAACCCCTCGCTCCAATCTTCCCAAAGCAGTTCCTCCATCCCTTCCTCCCTCTCTAACCAGTCCCTGCCTTCCTCCCTCTCCTCCTCCCTCAGCAACCCCTCTCTCCCC
>NW_008584101.1:0-1149 GCF_000691845.1 Merops nubicus | reverse complement strand
GCTCGTGCCACGGGCATCTGGGCCCATCCTGTGCCCCCCAGAGATGCCACTGAGCCCACGTGGTGGAGGACACCTATGTGACCACCAGGAATAGCCCAAGGAAAAGGTTTCAGACCCCACTGCCCTTCCTGCTGGCACAGGCCAGGCACACCCCCCATCTCTCCCCCTCCCCACCCAAACTTTTGGTGTTTTCCCTCAATGAACATCTCTTTGGGGCCCGAAATGATGGGAAACAACCAGCACCAGGGGCTCCTGTGGCCACTGGAAACGTGGCATTGCTTCCAAGACACATCCCCAACGGCTTAGGCACAGTGCCCCCCCTGCCTTCAGCTGCCCAGGGAGGTGACAGCAATTATAGCAATTAATAGCAACCCCCCTTTCTGCACAGATATTAAATAACTTGTCCTCCCCACAAGGCGTTTGCATATCGAGGGCTTGGGTCTGCAGGAGGACATTGGGTGGGTACTTCCCTCCAGCACCCCCAGTACCTCTGGCTGGGCAGGATGCTGGAGCTGCCCATGAATGAGCTCACAGGAACTCTTTGGGCTGTAAACGGGGCTGAAACATCCCAAACCCAAGCTGGGATATTTTTCTGGGGCAGGGATGATGCAGCCCTGGTGCTGTGTGGACCGTGGTGACCACAGCTTTCCAGGAAAGCTGAACTGAGCTTTCCATCTGTGCTGGGATGAAACCCCTGATCCCCTTCCTGCCGTGCTCAGCAGGTCCCCAGCACGGGGACAGCAGGTCCAGAGCCTCCCAACCCAGCATCACACCCCCAAAACCTGCACCTCCATCCCATCCCAGGCTCTTGGCCCTGAGGTGGGAGATGGGTTTTCAAGGCAGGCTGGGGACTCTTCTCCCCAGAAGGAGAAGGGGGGTGGCACCCATGGATGTGCTGCTCTCTGTGAGCGAGGACCGACTCCAGTGATCAATGGAAAACATCCCTGGGACTTGGATTGGACCCTAAAAGGAAACTCTAAGCTGTGCAAAACACACAGAGTCTTGAGCAGCCTGTCCTCCCCTGCCCTCCTGCTCCTCTGAGGGCTTTTCCCCACCGGTGTGGGGGATGATGCCCCAGGGTGGGATGTCCGAGCACCCACAGCCAACAGGAGAAAAGAACTCCCGGCTGGCTTTCAAAACACTGGCACA
>NW_008584100.1:1121-1335 GCF_000691845.1 Merops nubicus | reverse complement strand
TTTTGAAGGCAAACTCTCTCCTGCTGACACCCTGGAATTAGTTTTTCTTCCAGAGTCCTTAAAAATATCCTGGATTTCTGACATCGGGACTGCTGCTTCTGACGGCGCTTCCAAGCTGCCAGGCCCGGGGCCAGCCGTGGGACAGAGGCCGTCAGCTCCCGTGCTCCTCCTCAGCGTGGAGATCGTGGTGGTGCCAAGGAGGGACGTGGCAATG
>NW_008584100.1:0-1007 GCF_000691845.1 Merops nubicus | reverse complement strand
GTGTGACGGCTGCTGGCCAGGGACCTCCGGCAGCTGTGACCCCACAGAGCCCCACGGCTGAGGAGTGGGCTGCAGCGAGGGTCCCCAAGGGGCTCTCTCTGTACAGAGCCCCACAGCTGAGGAGTGGGCTGCAGCAAGGGTCCCCAAGGGGCTCTCTCTGGCCGCAGGTTCTCTGCACATCCCCCAGAGCAGCTGCCCGTCGAAGCCGGCGGCTCGCTCCCGAAATCCGGGGGGATTGGGGTGGGCTAGGTGGGTCCCAGCCGGCAGAGGTGCTGCCCCCCAGAAGGCACGGCAGCCACATGCCTGTCACTGCCACCTGACAGCTCTTGGGGAAGCTGCCCTTCGTGATTCAGCCGTGTTTATCCCAGCCCGCGGCCCGGCCCGGCGTGGGTTTCCATGGAAAACTTCCATCCAAAACAAGGAGAGAAGGAGCTACAGCAGGAGTGACTCAGCCACAACTGGAAGCTTCTGCGGGTGAAACAGGGAAGGGGAGGGGGGGCTGTTCCCAACAGTTGGGATTGCCCCGGCTCTGCCCTGCCCGTGCCGCCGCAGGGGCCGGCCGCACTGTGCTGAACAAACAGGGCCCCTTCCCAGCCTCACCCCTCCTGCACCCCTGGGCACGGGAGGAAGAGGGTGGGATGAGTAAGGCTCGAAGCCGGCGAGATCCAGGCCCGAGGGCAGGCTCAGCAGGACACTGCCTGCTCCAGTGCTTGCCCCGGGGGGCTGTGCCCAGCGAGCCCTGCACAGGAGGCTGGCACGGGGGGGCAGCGGAGGGAAAGGAGGAGGGGAGCTGGGTTTTTTTTTCTGGTGTCTCTGCCAGTGCTGGGCTCCCACCCTCCTGGGCCAGAGGGGCCGGGCTGGGGGCTCTGCTCGCCCGGGACGGGCACAGAACAAAGCTGTATCCTGCCAAGCCCGGTCCCCATGCCCACAGAGGGCTCATAGCCCCAGGCAGGGCCTTACTCGCCCCTGGAGTGGGCACTGGCAGTGGGCAGGAGGCTCCAATGGCT
>NW_008584099.1:32506-32799 GCF_000691845.1 Merops nubicus | reverse complement strand
TGCAGGACGCTAAATTACACACCTTCAATTAGCAGGATATAATGGTTTAACGAGGAAATGCTTTGTGGTGGACTCAAACCCCAGATTATTTCCTCCTGCAGGAGATTTTGACTACATTATTCTTATTAATTTAATTTGAATATTTTTTTTCTCCCGGTGAGAAAGCCTCTCCAGGCTCTTTCCGTCGAGAAAAAGGCGAGGAAATGCAGAAAGAGGGGAAACAACGATCCCAGGCAGCCTGAAGAGCTGCAAAAGTTTCCTCACCTTCCCTCGCTGTGGTGTCCCCCGCCGAG
>NW_008584099.1:15313-32450 GCF_000691845.1 Merops nubicus | reverse complement strand
GCCTGGTGCGCAGAAGCCAGGCCGGCGGGGCACGAAACTCCACCGGGCTTAAAACCCGTACACTTGATGAAAGGCAGGAGGGCAGCGGGGAGCAGAGGGACTTTGAGGAGGACATGGGATGCAACTCAAGTGCTCTGCCTGGCCAAAGTTTGTGCCTTTAATTCAACTCTGAAAAAATACCTGGGTTTTGTCAGCTCTGCTCCTGCAGGAGGGCCAGCCACCGGCTCCTCGCCACATCGCTTTGCATCCGCACGTGGAGCTGCTTGGGTTTAGTAGGCCCAGTTGCACATTAAGGAGAGAAAATAAATGCACGGGCCGGTTGCTCCCTGTCCTGGTCCCCCTCCTTTTTTTTTTTTTTTTAAATTAATTAATTTTTTTTTTTTTTAAAGCAAAAAAAAAGCCAGGCACTGTGCTTTTACTCAGTTTTGCAAATCTCGCATTCTTGTTGCACGTTTGGAAAAGTAATGCAAGGATTAGAGGCCTCCTGACAAACTCTTCCCTCCGAAGGAGCAATGAGGTGATTCTGTCATTTTCTGCACAAGAAGGGGCTGAGCCCTGAGCAATCGCAACCAATTTCCTATTTTTCATTTCAGGAGCTTTTACTGATAGGAGTTTTGGGACAAAGATTCCAATCTCGCATTCTTGTTGCACGTTTGGAAAAGTAATGCAAGGATTAGAGGCCTCCTGACAAACTCTTCCCTCCGAAGGAGCAATGAGGTGATTCTGTCATTTTCTGCACAAGAAGGGGCTGAGCCCTGAGCAATCGCAACCAATTTCCTATTTTTCATTTCAGGAGCTTTTACTGATAGGAGTTTTGGGACAAAGATTCCACACACACCCCTTTTTTTTTTTTTTTTTTTTTTTTTTTTTTTTTTTTTTTTTTTTTTTTTGTGTGTGTGTGTGTTGAGTTTTGGTTCAGATTTAAAGGGAAGCTTTCGAAAGTGGGTTGGAAAAGGAAAACAAACAGAAATCCTGGTTATGAGCGTGTTTATCCAAGCGCTGGGACTGAAATGGCACGAAGCATTTTGTATCATCTGTCAGGAAAAATCTAAACGTCGTTCCATTTACATATCTGCTGAAGAGCTAGGAAATAGTTGGGGAACATATGCACATCTCCTAATAGATTTACAAGCAAATGGATTGTAAAAATATTAACAAGGGTCGCTGTAGCTGGCTTAATTTCAAAAAGATCAGCAGAAATATATTGTTTCAGAAGACTCCTTTGCGGTGTTACATTATTGCGGGCTCCTGTGGGCTGGGTTTAGGGGCTCTTTTGTAGTAAGCTTTTTTGGGTTTCTGGGGGATTTTTTGCACCTTTCTGAAGAGCAGAGGAGAATTTCAGTGTAAGCAAGACAGAATTGTCCGGCCCAAATTTTAGGTGCTGCTTAGAAACAGGCTGCTCTCGGAAGAGCTGTATCCTCAAACTTTGGAGAGTAGTGCCATGAAAAAGAAAACAAAAAAAAAACCCAAAAAAAACCAAACTTACTTTTTATTCTCGCTCTCTCAGCTTTGTGGTGACTTTTATTTTTAGGTGACCCATCAAACGCCGAGGGGGGGAAGCAAACGTCTTTATCAAATACTTTGAAAGTTTCCCTTAAAGCTAACTTGGGGAAAGGCAAAGATCATCTGCCCTTCCACCAGTTACTTAAAACCTTGATATTTTTCAGCGAGGCTGCAGACGAGTCTCCACATCTGTTAGCACACTTGCAGTGACACATTTCCCAAACTTTTTTTCTTTTTTTTTTTTTTTTTGGAGTGGGGACTATAATAACACAGAAATAAATAATTGCATTGTGCAGAAACTGCTCCCCCTTCCTCGTCCCCGCTTCCAGCCCAATTTTGTTTGATCAGTCCTGAGTGCTTTTATTTCCACTTCGACTTTGCTAATACCTTGCCGCCGAGATTGGAGGGGTGCGATTTTATGGAGCGGCGTGTTTACCAAGACAGTTTGAAAGTTGGTCTGTTTATGAGTCATTAACCTATTCTCCTCATACACCATTTTGAAAAGACACATTGGAGTCTAATAGGGACGTGCACACCTCGCGCGCCGAGCAGCGGTGCTTTGCATTTCCTTCAGCCATGCACCCTGACTTTATATCAAAAAGCATCTTTTAAAATTTTTTTTTTTCCCCTCCTCCTGAAGTCTTTTAAAGTGGGGTTTATGGTGTGTGGGTTTGGGGTTTTTTTTTTGGTGTTTTTACCTCCCCTTTCAGGTTCACATCGTAGAAATCAGCTGTAGCGCAGGTTAAAGCGACTCTCTCTTGGACAGTGTCCAGCGTCGAGCCAAAAAAGTCCCGAGCACATGAGATCAGTCAGGACAAAGCGCTGCTTAAAGCAGAAAAGTTAAAATATTTCAGGATGTACCAAGACGTGTTTAGAAGCTGGGGAGGCTGGAAGTGCTCCCCTGGCTCATTGTGGGTCTGTCGAGGTTCTGCTGTGTGTGTACTTTCGCAGATAAACTTCCACTTGACAAAAGGCCCTTTTTCCTTGGCTCTCCTCGAGTGGGGAAGGACAGGAGGGATCAGAAGGGAGGGTTTATTATTTTTAATAGCTTGTACAGACCTGTAGTTTTTATATTTTTATTATTTTTTTTCTCCCCCCCCGTCCCTGCGAGAGCTGTTTCTGGTGGGTGAGAGCAGCTCCATGTGCTGGGATTGTGCCTCCTCTCACTTTTTGAATCTGCCGACTGCAAACTCACAGCAATCCTTTTCTTTTCTTTTCTTTTCCTTTTTTTTTTTTTTTTTTTTTAAAACTTTATTGAAATTTGAAACTATGATCTTTTCCAGTGGAAAGGGGGGGAAGAGGAATGTGCCAATCATTGGACTGATTTATTTTATTTTACCTGCTTATATTTTAATAATCATTCATAGTACTTGTGATTACTCCCGCTCTGTTGTACTGTAGTGCTGGTTTCGGTACTTTTTAACAATTTCTGTTTAAAATAAAATAAATGCTGAGGTATTACCTATAGATTTAAGTATTTGCAATTCAGAGGCCACTCACAATAAGTGCGATGAAAGCTTTTGGGATGTCAGCAGAAGGTCTTGAATTACGACAGCATTTTGCTGATAGATATTTCTACTACTGATACCTCGATTTTTCATAATTTTTGTAAAGGAAATGCAAGTTAGAATAAGGTGGTAAAAGGAAGTAAGATGTCTGTTTTAATAACAATATTTGCACGACCTAAATGATTTGGGTAGGAAATGTACTCCATGGGATAATTAAAAGAAGGGAAAAAAAAAAAAAAAAGTTAGTTAATCTGAAAAATCCCCAGTGTTGTCTTGCAAGGGTAGACAGCGGGTGGCTTTTACCACGCTGGGGGAAACGTTGCACAAATTACTTTATTTTTTCCCTCCTGGAGGGCCCAATCCTGAGGGAAGGAGGAACTCGGCCCCTGGAAGCAGGGACGTGCCCAGCACGCAGAGCTGGATCAGGCCCCCACAGGCTAGATACCTTTTCATGTGTAGCCCCAAGTTCAGTCATTCATTTATTCAGAGAAAAACAACCAGCATGGCCCCAGTATATTATAATATGTTTTGATCTCCTTGGCTGATTTATGTCGTACTCTTTGAGGAATTTTTAAAAAAAAAAAAAAAAAAAATATTGAGGGGGGGTCTTTCTTGCAATTTTTTTTTTTTTTTTATTGTCTGCATAATTTTAATCACGATTCTTTCTGTGCCGAGGAAGAGGGGTGATCTTTAACTCATCGTTACACAAAGCAAGCAGTGTCTCCGGATGGCCAAACTAACTTTCCAAGTAGGGCATTTCTTTTTAAATATATGAAAGTACGACACGATGTGTAAAGGAAAAATCAATAATTCTTTGCGTATTTGCACAAGTCGTGCTAAGGTTTTCTGTTACAGGAAAATTTGAAAAATGCGGTTTCTTTATATTTTATAGAAAGGCTCAGAGTTTGGCTTGCCCTAATATGCCCAAATATCAGCTGGTTTTTTTTTTTTTTTTTTTCTTTTTTTGCCAAAAAAAAAAAAAAATTTTTTTTTTTTTTTTAATTTCCTTTTTGACTAAATACAAACAAAACTTTTTTTTTTTTTTTAAAAAGTGAGACTTTTTCTAGGATTTTAGTGTTACTGTTGTGCACGCGGGATAAATCGTCGGCGTTACTTTCTACTCCCTTCGCCGTTTGGGAAACGGAGAGAAAAGCACCCTTCATTGTATTTGTATATGCAGCTATATGGGCATTTTACTATACTGCCTGCTGCTATTTCCAAATATATCTTAGCGAAAGTTTTACTATACTTTAGACTTCCCCATACAAACATTGATTGGCATCCAAATGTTTAGGATTTGCCAAATTGGCGGGCATACGCTGGCTACACCGCAAGCAGCGGGGTCAGGGAGAGAGCAAAGGGAGATACACGCTCCGTGAGTGGACTCGCAGCAGGGCTTTTGCCTTTTAACTCATTCCACCTGTTTTTTTAGGTGATTTGGGGACCGGGGAAAGGGCCCCGTCGCTGCACCTTCTCTGCCTGGGTGCTTGTTGGGTGTTGGACCCCGCTTTTGAGGGGTGGGAGCAGGGGTTTTGGGTCGGTGCGAGGTGATGCGGCGGTGGCGGGGTCGGGGTCTGTCGGCAAGGGATGCGAGGCCCGCACCCATAAAACGTATAAACACCCTCCTCGTTCTCACCATCCTGGCGAGCCTTAGCGCTTTCATGCAAAAACCCCGTTTCTGCAGGCTTTTTGTTGATGGTTTCGTTGACATCGACCCTTCTCTGTAACTTTTTCAGGATGAATTTCATCCCTTCATCGAAGCACTTCTGCCTCACGTCCGAGCGTTTGCGTACACGTGGTTCAACCTGCAAGCCCGAAAAAGAAAATACTTCAAAAAACATGAAAAACGCATGTCTAAAGAGGAAGAGAGAGCCGTGAAGGACGAACTGCTAAGTGAAAAACCCGAGGTAAAGCAAAAATGGGCATCCAGACTTCTGGCAAAGCTCCGGAAAGATATCAGGCCTGAATTTCGGGAGGATTTTGTTCTCACAGTCACAGGAAAAAAGCCTCCGTGTTGCGTTCTTTCCAATCCAGACCAGAAGGGCAAGATGAGAAGAATTGACTGCCTTCGCCAGGCAGATAAGGTCTGGAGATTGGACCTTGTTATGGTGATTTTATTTAAAGGTATTCCGCTCGAAAGTACTGATGGCGAGCGCCTTGTAAAGTCCCCACAGTGCTCTAACCCCGGGCTGTGCGTACAGCCCCACCATATAGGAGTTTCTGTTAAGGAACTCGATTTATATTTGGCATACTTTGTGCACGCAGCAGGTAAGTGCTTTTCTATACCACCTTCTCCAACTTTTCGGTTTATCTCTGTGCTGGGTGCCGTGCCACGGCGGCGGCTGCATGAGCCGGGGAGGGAGCAGGGGATGCCGGTTCTCACCCTCCCGGGGTGGTGAGGAGAGTGCCAAAACTCCCCTCCTTTTTTTTTCTTTTCTTTTTTTTTTTTTTTTTTCTTTTACTGTGGGCTTTTAAGGTGCAGCCATGTAAAAGCGGCTCTCGTTTTCCTGGGGTTAACGGCGTTTCGGGCCACCTTCACAGGTGTTTTCAGAAATGTTGTCCTAGGAGGGATCGCAGCTGGACGTGGCTTCCTTTATCCTGATCTTGGGGGAAAGCAGATCGATTTTAATTTATTTTTTTAAAATAAAAGTTGTATATGTTACGCACAAAGTAATCGGGGAGGGCTAGAAGTGCCTGAGGCCTGTGGGTTGGGAGTAGCATGTATCCTCACCCCATGGGGAAGGTATGGGGAATGTAAATCCCACAGGATTGGGCTCGGAGAGAAAGGAGAAGACGGACCCTCAGTGGTGATCCCAGTCATCAGGTCTGAGCAACCACAAAACAAACCCCTGGGTATATATATTTATATATGGGAAAAGGAGGCCTGAAAAAAACCACCCTGAAATACCACAATTTATACACTTAGAAGCTGAGCAGGTCCTGAAACAAATTTCTGGGTTTGATAATATTGTGCTTAGGGGGGGGGGAGGCTGAGCTGTTCTTGCATATGATGAAGATCTTGGGATCTCTGACTCCAGCGTACACCCTGCCGCAGAGTGACTCGGTGTGCTTGCAGGATGTGTAGTACGTTGGCTGGATAAAATAATATGCTATTGTAGTTCTCCTGAATGATTATATTGCAGAAATATGTGCGCATGTGAAGTGCTAGGCCCCGTTTTTCATGTATGGTTTGTATAGGTCCCCCTGGGTTTCAGCAGGACTTGCAAGTTGAGGGGCTGGATGGGGTGGAAAAAAGAAAGCGGGGGGAGAGGAATCCTGGTAGTAGAAACCCCTTCTCTATAAATATACATTGGTAAAAAAACTGAGGAAATTGCAGCACTGGAAGCCTGCATTTCCCATGCCACCTTCTTTTGGAGGGTCTTGCAGAAAGTTTTGTCTACCCTGAAGTTTTTCTGCACTGAGTCACTGCGGTGGTTGTTGCGATAGGCAGCGTCGCCGCTGTGATTGTACGGGTACGATCCCTGTTCAGAAATAACTTGTGAGTATCCTCATGGTATTTCCTACAGATAAGCTGTGAAATTTACTTTGCACTTCGGTGCAATGTGGTAAATCCTATTGCACGTTTATGGCGAAGGGGAGGTACGCAAATATTGTGGAAAAGTATTTATTTACTCTGCGATTTATTATGGGGCATGGTGAAGGAAGGATTACCATTAATGACTAACCGAAGGGAGATCGGGGCTGGGGCACGTTGTGGGTTCACTCCTGTTCCATCAGCATCCCTGAGGAGACCAGGGACTCGCATCCCTTTTGTCTGCCTCAGTTTCCTCCTCTGCACATCGGAGCGGGTTGATGCGCTTACAGTGCTTTGATATCCACAGCTGAAAATCACTATGTACTGCTGTAGGACACACAGGTTTTTATTAATTTGTTTTTTATATAGCGTGGTGCTGGTCAATACTGGTCCGTATTGTCTCCTAAGTGAAACGCAGCCTTCTATGGAGTGCAGAAGTTGTTAACAGACACCAACAGTCTTGGTTTAGCCTGCATGTAGGGTCACAAAAATGTAGGATGTGGAGAAAAGGACCAAACCCAAGGGTGTAAGTGCTCCAGGGAGCTTGAAAGGATCTTCTCCCTGCTGTAACCGTCAGGCAATAGACGCTATAAAAGTTCAGTGTTGTGATTAGGGATATACCATCTTATCAGCATGCTGTTGGCAAACAGTAGCCTCGATAGGGAACTCTTTATTTATTTCTGCCTTCCTCATCAACAGGCAGCAATTGCACTAATTGTTCTTTGGACTAGATGTCTGCCACGGAAACTTAGCGCGAGGCTTAGCCTGGGTGTTTTTTTGGGGTTAGATGTGTGGTTTTGTGCGAGCAGCGCCGCGCTCCCGCAGCCCGCACCGCTCCGTGGTGTTGGCCGTTGTTTGCCGATCGCACGCATCGCATTGTGCTCGTAATGCGGTAGCGCGTGCTGGCGCATTCCCTGCTAAACCTCACCAGGGAGGGGGACAGAACAATTTGGAGGAGGTAGCACAGCGTGGTCACCATCTACATCGCTTCACGGAGGTGTCGCGAAAACCTCGCGGAGAGGCTACCTTTTATTTTCCCCCTTTTTACCCTTTTTTTCCCCCCCCTTCGATGTATCCCAGCAGTCTTTGTTACACCTGAACATTGGCCAAGTTGACAGCCATTGGTTCCCGCAGACCCGCAGTAATGGCAGCTTGTGCCGGGTGCGCAACAGGAAAATTACAAAAGAAAAAAAATATTAAGGGTCCTTTGTCTCAAACTCCATCAGACCTCGGGCCCCGAATGTATGGACCGCTTATTTTATAAATAAGGAAGTTGCCAGCGCAAATATTAGGTAGGCTGGTCAACTTACATATAGCGGATTTGACAAGCATCTGCTATAGTACAGAAGATTTGTAAACACTAAACAATGTTTTTACCTCCTTAAAAGTTTTGAGAAGTTGCCAGTATTGGCAGGAGGCACAGACTCTGAAACGTGCTTGAAGATACGTGCCAAAACCATTGTGACCTTTTCACCCATAGTGCTCGCTTCTCTTTTTCTTGTTGTTTTAATTTTTTTTTTTTTTTTCCCACTCTTAGTCTTCTTTTTTTCGGGGAGAGTGTTCTCTTCCAAGATGCCCTTATTCAAGATGACTTCGGCAGCGAGATGTCCCTTTCCTTCTAAACATGTACGATAATTATTGCTTTGAATCCATGCTTTTTCTTCAGTAGGCACTATCATCTGTAAGGGAACACATGTGCACAGATTTAAATAGTGCTTCTTACAAAGCTACTGAAATCAATTATTCTCTTTAAGAACTTGCTAGAAAGAGAAAACAAAAATATGTTTAATGGCGAACTACATGTCATTTTTGTTTTTTTTTTTTTTTTTTTTTAAAAAAAAAAGGGGAGGGAAAAAAAAAAGGAAGATTGGTGTTTTGTGAATTAGAGGTTGACCAGAAAATGTATTGAAATCTAGAGTGTCGCTCTCAGTTTGCAGTTTCTAATCTGCTTAACTAAATGCAGGCGGCATTTTCATACCCTGAACTTGGGTTCACTTTTTAGTTTTCACTTATTCTCTGCTTGTATCAAATGACAAGTTGGAAACCATTGTGGCAAACCGTTTTCTTTGTGGGAGTCAAACAGTAAAGCTAATTTATGGCCGGTCCTTTACCAGATGATCTGTATCAGAATCTACAATATACTAGGCACGTGGCAAGGTCACAATTTAAGTTGTTAAGGTCACAACCTTAGCCACCAGGCATTTGACCTTTTAGATAAAGTTAACCTTTGTTCATTAGTAGGCACTCAACCGAGAACTTTCTGGAGTTTTTTACTGCTTTGGAGTTCCTTCTGCTAATGTGATCAGATTGGAGAATAGATTCGCCATGGAGGTAGTTAAATTTTGTGAGAGGTCACAGTTTTTTTAGAGACTCCTTCAGTGGACGAAGCTGGATGGCAGGCCAGGAGGCGATGCTGCAATGCCCGATTTATTTTTTTGGACAGCCATCGTTATGCGCTTGGGGCGAGAATTAAGCTAGCGAGGTATTTGTGGCAGAGAAAATCTTTTAATCTTTCAGAAGGACATTTAAAAACCTGAAATTTAAGAAAAATCTGGGGACAGGGTTTTATTTACACAAGCTCATTTTTCTGTTTGCGTTTAGAATAGAAGCCAGTGAAGATGCAAGAAGTCAGCCTCGTTTCTGCGGCTGTGAAAACGTACTTAGCGTCTAAACGTGCTCTGTGGCTAATTGCCTGGGCAATAATATATAGCCCATGACCTTGAACTTTAAGCAGACCCATTTTATGTTCCCATCGTGGGATTTAAAACATTTCTACTTGGGCCGCCGCGAAGAGGCATTGTTGGGTATAACCCAAAGATTGGTTAATGCAGGAGGCGACTGCAGATAGCCAAAATACCCATGAAGGTGTCCGGGAGTCCGAAAGGTACATCAGGGCTTTGCGCCGTGATCTTTTAGTACAATTGGTATTGATTGTTGCTGCATTAATCCTGTTAATAGCCGCAGCCGGTTCGGCGTGTCGCAGGGACGCGAGGGGTGTCCTGACAATTCTCTACATCACCAAAAGAGCTGTCGCAGCGTCTTGAACTCCTGAGAGCTGCTTTGCCAAAGTGGAGCGCTCGGCACTGGAAACTATTGCCGGCTCATATAGAAACTCACACCGTATTGTTTACTTAATTATGCTGCAGCGAAGGCTCATTTTTAATTATTTAGCTGACTTTCGCGCTTTGCTGTGATACCACGTTTATTATTTAATTTAAAATCAAAAGAGCCGCGCGCTACTGTTAGTTTTTGATGCGTTTTACTTTTGTTTTGGCTACGTTATTGTCATTCCATCGTACAGTAATCCAGATAGCCGTGATATGCAGATTGGCCAGATGGTCATGTTAACAGATTGAGAACCCACTTCCCACTGCTAAAGAGCAGGTGTAAGATCAGTGGGCTTTTTTTTTTTTTTTCTCCCCCCCTCCTTTCCTCCCAAGTTTCAACCAAAATGCTCTTTAGACAGCTCGTAGTGGTAGTTAAAAAGGGGCACATTTCAAATGGTGTTTGTTCTGTGGAGATAATATAGAATATATATGTTGTTTTTACATGTATCTGAAGACTTAAAGCATCCGTGACATTCCCTGCTTTTGAAAACTTACCTCCATCCTGTGGCTGTTCCAGTGTACATCCAAAATGGCCCTTAAAGTTTTGTTTGTGATGTTAACAGTCCCTACGCATTTCTACAGACAGGTTACGTTTACTCTTCCCCCCCCCAAAAAAAAACAACGCTCAGTCAGCTTTGCAGCAGGTATTTCCTATGCTTAGACTGTACAGGGCTTCCTGTGCAGTTCAGTGTTCAGCCGGGATCTTAGTTTTTTGGGGGATCATAGGGGTGTTTTTGTTCTCCATTAATTTTTGCCATGGTGAAACTTCTGTAGTTTTAAAGAAAAAAGTGAGATGGAGGCATCTTAAGACATTTCTGCCCTCAAGGAATACCAGAGGGAGGCAGATTCCGCATTGCCTTAGCCTTATAAAAGGTGCCCATAAAAAGTCAGTGGTGGGATCCTGGGTCTATATCTCGGTTGGGAGAGGTGGGGAGATGACAGCTACAGCTCCTCAACACCCCAAATTTCATGCACCCACCTATCACAGGCATGCAGGAAATGCAGCCATCTACACACCCCGTGTGGTGCGGAAGGATATCTCCATCTCTCGATGCTCCCCGCTTTGGGGAGCAGGACCCACTGCTTTCTGCAGCCATGAGCGGGGTGGTAGCTGACAGAAGCAGGATTTAGGTGGGACAACTGCTGTCCCCATGCAGCTGTAACTGAGCCGGTGAGTATCCATGATAATTCAGATACTAACTGGTGCGGCACTTGGGGCGGTCTGCTCTATCACGAACCCCTGGCAGGAGTTCAGTCATGTGGTTTAGCTTTCCCCTTTCTCCAACAACAACAACAGCAGCAGCAACAACAAATAAACACGGATAAAGGCGTATTTCGTGTGCCCAGGATGTTTTCCAGGTGATGGGTTCGACTGGTATAAGGGGGCATTATTTCCGTACCTCCCTGTCCCGATGAGCTTCGAGGTGCAGAAGCTGAAGAAGCCTTTGAATGGTAAGAAAGTTGCCCAGTGCTGCTGGCTTGTCTACAAGCGACTGCACTTTTATATTTCCCTTCTTTTCCACCCAATGATGAATAGCATTAATTTAGATCTATTTAAGGCAAGTGTGGGAGAAACCACAATCTTTGTTGTGGTCACTGCTGTACACAGCGGGGCTGAATGTTTCTCTTGGTTAAGGCCTCAAAGCTGAATCTGGAGAACCCGAAACATCGTGTCAGCTTTTCAAACCTTTCAAAGAGACAGTGGAATCCTAATTGTTCATAAAACCCACTATTTGTTATTACAATTATGTATTTTCTCTCCATTCGGATGTAAAGGAAAGGGCATCCCTTCTTTTCCATGCCTTGGGCTTCTTCACAGCTCCTCCTCCTCCTCCTCCTCCCCTCAGTGCTTTGGGGTCAGGCACCAGCTGAGGCTTTCAGAACCACAAAACAAACCCCAGCCCGCTGCTCTGTAAAACTTCAACCCCTCCCCAAAAGCCTGGGCTTTGCCACACACGTCCCAAAGTTGGACCCTCCGGGGCGTGGGGACTGTCCCCAGTGGGATGGCTTTTGGGTCATCCTTCATGGGAGCCGTGGGTCCAGCTCTGCCCGTGCTACCTTCCATGCAGGCGAGGGCTGGAGCTGCTGATTAAATTACAGGCTGTAAATTCAAGGCAAATTATTTTAGCCTCCGAACAGCAGCCGACCCTGAAGGTTTCTTTGTGACAGTGAGGGCTTTTGGTAGATAAGAGTTGTTGTTGGACTAAAATTTATTTTACACTCTTTGGTTTTTCCATTCATGTGGTGCTTTTTGTTCATTTAACCTTTGGTTGCTGTTCACTATCATGTGCGTTATGGTAGCCACCAAAAAGGCCAGCTGGGATCAGCACATGGGTCATGGTGCCCATGATATGTGGTGCAGCTTTAGCCGGGCAAGTTCTTTGTGGGAGAGTTGCAACATTTTATGCCCAACTGCAAGGGCAGCGTGCCAGCCGATCCCCTCCTCACGGTGTCATTAATTTTGAAGAGTTAACAGTGTATTTATATATTTTTTGGAAGTGTTTCTAGCTAGCGTGGCTCCACGTCCCCACCCAGGGGATGGACGTGGGCGCGTGAGCTGAGCCCCGTGCGTGGCATCGGGAGGAGGACGTGGCCCCGTAGATTGGGTGGTTTCGGGCTGGATTTGTAGCCGCTGCCTGTGAAGTACACGAGTGCCTCCATTTTGTGTGCCAGCCTCTCACGTGCGAGCGCAAAATGGAGAGCTGCGCCGCTGAGCCTCGCCCGTCAGCGATGCTCATGGGTAGGTGCCTGTTGCCCGCGGTCCCTGCACCGCCGCTGCGCATGCAGACCCACGGTGAGGCCCAGGAGGGGGTATCCCAAGCTCATACATCCATCCTTCCTCCTAAGGGGGTCTCAGTCTCTTCTCCTGGTCCGTAATATCCACTCTCCTGGTCCAAGCTCTCTCCTGGTGTCACAGCAAGCTGGCACGTTGGCTCTTTGGCCAGCAGGAAGGGCCCCGGGGAGCCGTTCTTCCTTCTCCACGGGCTTTGGTACACATCAGTGCCATTAGGTTAGCAAGATAAAATCAGGACGGGTTTAATGACACACTACTCAGAAAGTTTCCTGGACTTTATTGGTCATAAATTGGACCTGGGTCGTGTTATTTACACATGAGGATTAAAAAGCTGCAAACAACTGTGTGATTTTTAGGGGCTGAAAGCAATTAGCATATGTGGGTAGGAGGATACACTGCATGTCTGCGTTCCTTTAAAATATAAATCACAGTTATTTAATTATGTTTTGAGAGGGCAGATTTAAGGATATACTGCAAAATGCATTACCTATTATACCAACACGATAATCTTATTAACCTTGCTTTCTACTTTTTAATTTTATTGTGCACCCTGTACAACTCTTATGATATCAAAAATAATTACCTGGGGAATACATGATGTCAGAGGTCCGATATGACATTTATCTTCACAAGTGAGGAGACGACAATCTCGTGCACTGCATAGCAGCCCGGGAGGCATCGGGCAGGTCCACCCTGGGACAGGCAGTGAAAATAGGTGTCGTGGGATGGTATTTAACGTCTGTAAGTGTGTGTTTGCAGAGCTCTGTTACGGCAGAGGGGTGGCTTCACCAAACTTGATGCAGTTCACCGTTCTTGGGCTTCCCGTGAATGTTTCACTTGCACGTGCCATACAGCTCCCATATGTAAGCCAATTTATCAGTGTGGCTCCACAATCCAGCCCTGATTCCAGTTGGATCTCGTGTTAAACCCCTACGCTCTCCATCCCATCCCTCCTCAGGGCAGCGCCTCTCTTTTTCTTTTTATCCATCTCTCCTAATTTTGCATAGGTGTTGATATTTCCCCCTTTATTTGGTGAGGGAATGGGTGAGGAGGAACAAACGCCATAATAATGTCCCTTTTCAGAAGAATATAGTTTAATTTTGTGTGTGCGTGCAGCAGCTGCCATTGGCAAGCTGTCGTCTTTGTTGCCATGGGCTTTTTTCTTTTTTCTTTTTTTTTTTTTTTTTGCATGTGTGCCAGAACATGATTGGATGTTTCAGCATGTTCATGTTTTGGGGTGAGAGATATCTCTAGGGAAGGACAAAATTGTTGTGAGGTTGGTGGGTTTCCAAGAAAGGGTGCTTCAGACAGGTGAGCTGGTTGTGCTGGAGAGAGTCATGCAAGCGTGGTGCCTGGTAGTGGTTTGGTTGATGGGGTAAAACTCACTGGTGCACTGGACTTCTTGATGATGTAAAAAGGCCATTTAAAAACATCACAGGAGAATGTGTCATTGAGGTGTCCTCCAGCAGGACACCCATGGGGCACAGCAGGAAGCCCTTGGTGCTACTTGGTCAGTGGGTTTCTCTTGCTCATCTTGCCTGCCTGGTGCACACACTCCAGGGGTGATCATGCCCATCCCTAACTCTCACTGATGCCACAGGGAGCTGGATGGTGGCACCAATGAGTCTCTGCTGCCCGAGACCCCAAGCAGTGATATGTGGGCCTGGACAGGGCTTGCAGTGTGTGGGGATGGAACACAGTGTCCACAGGATGTAAAACTAGCACGGCATTGCCTGCGAGAGCTGCAGGTGACAGTCCTGTGGACCTGCCACCGTGGCACTTAGCCCTGGCCACAGAGGTGTAGCCAGTGCTTTTCCTGCTCCTTGGTTTTATCCATCTGTCATACTCTTAATATGCTCATAGCTTCAGTGTCTAAACCTACTCTGCACTGTGCTGCTATTGCCCCATGTTAAATACAGTTAGACTTGGTAATCTTAAAGGTCTTTTCCAACCTAAATGATTCTGTGATCCTCAGCAATACCTGATGGGAGAGCAGGAGCGTGTCTCAGCCTGGGAAACCCGTTGTGTGGCTGTGGGGCTCATCGCTAGCTGCAAAACAGCTTTGCAAACTAGGGGGGAAATATTTTGTAGGGAGGCACCTCCGTGCAGACCTCTTAGGCTTGGACTAGTCCTAAACTGGAGCACTTGGTGAGGGGAAAGTTCGCAGGGCGAGTGCAGGTACTGTGCACAGCCTGTTGAAGTTTTCAGGAGCAAGAAAAATGATGAAGAACAAAATGCAAAGTGTTGAGATGAGCTCATTCATGTATTTTTCTATGTCTATAGATTTAGTCTGGTGTATGAGATACAGATAATGAGCTGCAGGAGCTTTGTGGTAAATATTGCCTGCTTAAATGAGTGATTTTGTGTTTAAAGCCACTACGTGCATTACAAAATACATTGTAATGCTCTGAAAGAGCAGGGATGAACCCCTGTAAAGGTATCAAATGAAAAGACAAGTTAGATAGTTGCTGCATTTATTGCCAACAATAACACCTACTGGTGATTTTAATGTAGAAATATATTGTCAAACAGATTTCATCCTAAGGATTTTCACTCAAAATTTTGCCGGATCTTTTTTAACCAACACGGTTTTAATTCAATATGGAAGAAAACGGCCAAATCCCTGAATGATGCTGGAAACTTTAGGGTAAAATTTAAATTTAATTATGTTCTTTTTCTTTTTTCTTTTAAGGCAAAGTAGTTTCAAGTAAATCAGAAGAATGAATTCTTTGTATCAGATGCTTTTCTAAAGCCCAGCTATTGTTGCAGTCCCTTTTAGGGAGGATGGCCAGTGCAATGCTTTTATTGTGTGATGACGAGGACTTTTCCTGACGTGATGAGGACTTCATTAAAAATAGCTAACAAACCTATTTACATTCGTTTCTGTGTTGGAAAGTAAAAAGTCATCGTTGCTGAGCTAAAAAGTAAATCCTGCATCATTTTGTTTGAAAGCTTCACAAACGGCTTGTCTGACTGCGGGAGGATCAGCCTCAACAGCGGCCAGATCCTAGGTTGGATACTGCTGGAAAAGTTAGGAGAAAGACAGGGCAGAAGTGGGATTTTTGTGGTCAAGACCTTTTTTTAAAATTTTTTTCCTCTGTAGTGAAGGAAATTGGCTTCACCAGCTCTGGCTTAGGTTCTTCCTGAGCAGATGCAGGGATCTCGGTGCTGTTTGGGGTCGCACACTTGCTTCTCAGGGTGCCTGTGGACACATGAGTGTGATATGTAGGCAAAATAATATGCTCAATGCCCACTTTAAATGTGCATATTATTTCTTTTTCTGGTCAAAAGTTGGAGGCCAAAATCGTGATGGGGACTGAGAGCGTACCGGTTGTTTTCCACGTGCGTGGTCTTTAGTACTAAACTCTCCTATACTGGAGTGAGTTGTGTCTCGGGGTGAGCAGACCCAGGGCTTGAAGCTGTGGGACGAGGATGCTACAAGCAGGGTCCCCATCCCAGCACAGAGCTCGGTTATCTGCCGCGGTCCCGCGCGGAGCACGGGGACTTCTTCACGTGCCCTTCGTGCAGGCGGCAACCTGGCTGAGGACTATTTGTGGTCCCTGTACTGTGCTGAAGGACTCCCGTGGAAAAAATCAGTGTCTAGAGTTTTAATTCCTGAACGTCCTGTTCTTGGGGTAGGTTTTCCATGAAGTGGGTGGCTGAGAAAGTCCCACTTTTCCCCCCATTCCTGGCTGAATCTCTCCCTGATATTGACCTTTGCAAGCAGCTTTGTTTGCTCAGGGCTGAGTTATCCGTGGCTGCTCGATGCCTTCATCACTGTCGTGGGCCATGGAGCTTGTGAGGTCCAGCCTGGCTCGGGGTCCTGGCAGAGCCACCACCAGCAGCAGGGCTGGGCGTAGGGAAGGCGTGAGTGTCAGAGATACAAAGTCAGGACACGCGGGATGCTTGGGAAGAATGAAATGAAAAAAAAATGGATGTTTTGATCCACGTGGTCCTGAAATACAGGGCAACTCATTTAAGTTGATAAACATGCTTTGAAAGCTTCAGAAAAACTTTCTCTGGTCGCACAAGCTGTATCTAATATTAATAATATTTCCTCATTAAAAGGGCTGAAAGATTTCTCAGGCAGCCTTGCTCATGTAGATCCTTTTTTGAACAAGCTTCGTCTACCTTAGCAACTTCTCCAGGGAACTTTCCAGCTCCATGCTGGGGCTGCTGGTGCGGCTCGAGGACGGGTCAGTGGCCATGGAGGCATTTAACATTTTAATTGCCTTCTTATACCGATTGCGGCGATGACCTGTTTGTTTGGATTATATCTCTTTTTTCATATTTAAAAAAAAAGAAAAAGAAAGAAAACAAAGGAAGTACAGTGCTGTGCACAGAACAGTTATTAAAAACAGTTGGGAAGCATATAAAAGGTACTGTTTGTGTGAGAAACGGGACAGCTGTGATGGTCTATTGGGAAAGTGTGTACAGATGGTGGTAGGGAGGGGAATGATGACTACATGGCTGATAAATGAAATACAAAAAGCATTAAATTGGTGATCTTTTTAAAGAGTACACTTTTGGTTAGCATTTTTGGTGCATCATTAGGGCTCTTTGTCTGCCTCTTATTTAGCCAGGAAGAGTGACTATCTGTGCACGTTTGCGGCTCTGATTTTGTTTACAAATAAGGAGTCTGTTTAATAAATCACATACCATGGAATTATTGAAGAAGATAATTAAGCAC
>NW_008584099.1:0-15282 GCF_000691845.1 Merops nubicus | reverse complement strand
CCTACATTGGGAATGGCACGGGATCATCCTAAAGACCTGACAATGCTACAAATACAGTTTGGCTTGAATTAGTGACGGTAACATGTGGGATTTCCTGGAGGCTAAACAGTTTTCTTTGTTTTGCAAGACATGGGACCGGCGGCGTGAGCCGGGTTCGGGGAGCGAGGCTTCGGCGCCTCCAGACCGCGGAAGGCAAATCGCTCGGCGTTTTGGCTTTCTTTTAAATGACCTTGCAGTCCCCAGACTGGTGGCACCCAGTGACTGGTGCCCAGCTGTGGTATTTGGGGGCTACTGGAGCTCCCGAGGGATGGAGGGGCTCCTGTGGCCCCACAGAGGCCTCTTTTGGAGTAGGCAGTGGAGGAGAGAGAGAGTCAGAGATGACATTTTCTCCTGTAGTTCATAGGAGAGGGATCCCCATTTTCCAGTTCTTAGCAAAGCTTTATCGTGGAGCTCCTTTATCGGGGGTTAAAGGAAATTGAGGCAATATCTGCGTATTTCTGCATGCTGCTGTAGTAGAGAGTAGAGATGGTCCCTTAAATGCCACAAACCTCAGTGCAGAGAGTTTTTAAACGAATAGGCAAAATAATCCCCCTCCTCCCAACATTTCATCCAGTTTCCAGCTGAAATAATTCCCAGTTTCCCTTCGCCTTCCCTCTCACCCACCCATTGCTTCGTGTTCCTGCTCATTGTTTCTGGGTGCCATCAATAGATAAAAGCACTTTCCTTAATAACAAATAGTTCTCAGTAATGTTGTGCTTTTACACAGCCCCGCCTGGTGTCCGGCCACTCTACAATCCCTGTCCGTGGATGGGGACAGACCCCGGCAACCTCAGCACCTCTTTTTAGGGGTGGCTTCAAGTGCTGTGATAAGGGGGTTCAGCAAACCTCCGTAAGATGAGGAAGAAGGAGTTTTTCCAAAGCCCCGTTGGTTGCAGGTTTATGAATTTTGTTGGTTTACAAACCTTCCAAAACTTTGGTGTGACACTTTGGGGATTGTTTTCTCTCCTGACACAGTATCACAGACTCCTCTTGTTACCAGACTTGAAGAACAACATGTTTCACTGTACTTTATTTTTTCGTGAGGGAAGTAAATTTTCTTCAGCCTTTTCTTGAAATGTAGGAGGAAAAAAAAGAAAAAAAAAAAAAAGACTTTTAAAAAAGGTTTAATGTGAAGAAAAGGTATGACAACTTGATAGATTGCTTGGGACTCCAGTGCAGTAATTGTACAAAGTAGGTTGCAATTTTTTTTTTTTTACAGATGCAATGTATTAAAAAGAACAATAGACAAAAGGATGCATAGCACTAGGATGGAGAGATCTTGGCCAACCTCTACAAATTTGTTCCAAATTTCAATTCTTAAATATCAGAAAAATATATTTATTGCAGCAACACTCTACTTTTTCTTGGCTGATCAGATCTTGAGTCTTTTGTGGGAGTTTTGTGCACTTTGTCTATAAATACGTTTCATCTCTTACAAAGAAAACAGTCCCATTTGTGGGTCATGGTGAAGGGGTGATTTAGCAATATCGGGGCACGTATGAAATGCCTCGAGTAGAAGATTATTCTTTCTTATAAATGTTTTATGTTTTATCAGTATGAATGTATGTTCTATAGCTTCACTAAGTAGACAAGTCCAAGAGATCTTTTAAGAGCTACACTGGAGGGTACCCCAGAGGCAGCAGAAACAAGCAGCTGTTCAAGATGCTGCTGTGGCACCTCTTGGAAGATACCAGTCCAGCACCAGTCATGGCCTTGCAAATGACCACTGACAACACAACCTCGTCAGCTGGAGACCAAACGAGGATGTGTTTCAGAAACACGGAGGTCTCCGTCCTCCATTTCCGCAGCGCAGAGCATGGCTCACCCAACCCAGCAAGGGGAAGCCAGGTTTATCTGCCAGCTTGCACAGAAGTGATTTTTACCCGCTGTCCTTGAGAGCAGAATTAATTTCCGAGCTGCTCGGGCCGAGTGCATGGATCTCCTCCAGAGCCTCGTCGGAGCGGCCGGGTGCAGAGTCCACCCCGCATTACTCAGCCGCTATTTTGGTCTCTCCTTCGGGATGTGCTGCCAACCACGAGGGAGGGGACAGAGACAAAACGCATGGGGTCTCTCGGTCCTGCCCTGAGCTTTGAAGTAAAGGTTAATTCTTACTGAAGCAGTGATTTGTGCCTTTGATGAGTTACTAATTTTACACTCATGAAAATAATTCTCTAATGATCACGGTTGATGGGAGAGCCTGGCCGTGTTGTACGGCTGTGATTTACAACTTGTGTTTTCAAACTTTTTTTTTCTTTTTTTTTGCTGTAGGGAACTTAGTCCTGTCCAGAACAGAGGACCCTCAGCTCCATTTGTGGTCAGGTAGTGCCCAGCCCTGGAGCCAGACCCCCTTCCCTGGCAGAGGCTGGGCAGAGCAGTGCTAATTCCATCAGCAGGCTACAGGAAGACAACTATTAAAAGTAGAAAGCTGTTAAGCAGTCAGGTTTTTATTATGCTTTAGTGTTTTGTTTAAGTCTGTTCTTAATTGGTTGATTAATGTAAGCAAAGTCCTTTTCTCCCCCACCATCTCTACAGATGGCAAATGGTAGGTCCCAACTGTCATTGTGCGCAAAAAAGGTTATGGTTCAAAGTCAGAGATACAGAGATACCACGATAATCAATCATAGGAACTTGTCTCGCTGTGCCCGGCCAGGCAAAAGTTAGGCTTGGTAGTGATATTCCCTCCAAACCCATCCGGAGGAATTTCTTTTTACTTTATTTTGGGGGGGAGATGAGTTGCTGCCGGATCTGGGGCATTTCAATAAATCCAGGCAGAGCCGCAAGCGGCCGCGGCGCCGGTCAGCATGGCCGGGGCTTTTCTCCCTTCTCCTCGGCAGGGTCTGTGCAGCCCATGAACCTTGCTGCTAAAAAGTGAGCCCAGAAGAAACAGGAACATCATGTCTGCTTTAGAGAATTACCTTCAAATACATATCTTTTAAACTTTTTTTTTTCCCTAGTCTAAGAGGATGATTTATTAAGGCTAACTTCCTTCTCAGGATGAAGCGTAGAATTATGTTTCTGGTATTGATCCATAAAGAGGATTTGCATTTTATTCATACTATAAAAGTGCTTTTAATGGAGACATCGTGGTAATTGAATTTATACTGTGTGTAACTATCGAAGTATCTTTTTAATTATTTTATGTTATGTAATACAATAACTAAATCTAAAGCCTGTGAAAGGGGATCGCTGTACTCTGTCCTTAGGAGTAACATATATAGCTTTTAATATTCTAACGGTGGAATGCAGTTAAGGACATTCTTTATTTGAGGAGGAAAAAAAAGAAGAGAGAGAGAGGAGAAAGATTTCATTACATTCAGCACAGTATGAGACTAAGTCAAAGTAGTTTTGCTAATTAAATTCAATTGCTATCCATTAGACCAATGGAATGAGATGAATCTACCATATAGCTGACACAGCACAGGTATGCAATTTGGCTAAATGGCCCTTTCTGAACTGCAGCACGCCTTTCTCTGCTCGCTCGTTTTTCCAGGCTCACCATTTCCACGCGGAGAGAAGTCGAGCAGCCCCCGACGCCTCTCGGGGAGCGCGGCCTCGTGTTCAGATGGGCAGGCTCAGCTGGCTGCTGAGAAATTCAAAATGTACTGGCGTAAGCTCAGAAAGTCCAAAGATGTTGGGGAGATGGGCTGGAGGATTTTTTTTTTCCTGGGTTCATTCATGGATATTTTCCTTTTCCGTGAGGCTGCCCATGACAGGCTCCTCGTGTTGCGTACGGCCGTCCAGGAGTTGCTGTGAGAGCAAGTCTGAGTTACCAAAATTGCTTGAAATGCAGCAAGCAGGGTACATTTGCCAGAGTTTTGGCATAATGTGCTACTTGGGGAGATTTTGTCTGTCAGACGGAGAAGTCTCCTACCCCAGTGAAATGACAAGAATACCTCTCAAGCATTGGCGGAGGCAAAATGTTGACAGCCAGCAAGCCTGCAATGCTGCTGAGCACACAGATTTACACTTCCTGCCAAGATTAAAACGGGCTAAACCCAAAAAGGGTATCGGGGATTGTCACTTTAGGAAGAAATAACGCCTCAGTGTAGTGCGTGGATGCAAGGGCTGCGATCAGCTGTCCAATACTTTAATTTCCCGGGGTCTCACAAGCTTATGTGTAAGGGTCGGTGTCGTCGGATTGGGATTGACAGGACAGGAAAGTGAAAAATAAACTTATAAGGCAACCAGGGTGAAAAAATTTGCACCTCCCCTGCTTTGATGCTGGAGTTCGAGTTCCAGTTTTGTCTCTCATAGCAAAGTCTAGGGAGTTTGGTGTGAAGGAAGCCGCTGAACTTCACTTTCTGCTTCTGATTAACTGCTGCAGCGTGTTTTCCTTCAAGCTATATTTAGTGAAAGGGGAAAAAAAAAAATTCACCAACTTGGGCTGAAAAAAGGCCTGGCAGAAAGCTGGTCATTTAAGCCTCTCTTTGCTATATGGTGTCCTTAAATTTCCTTCCGAGCACAACCAGTGATGCTTTTTATGATCAATCTTTCGGGTCGGGGTATTTGCTCAATAGAATCCAGACAAATAAACGTGAAGAAAAGCATCCTGCTTTAAAAGAAGGAAACAATTAAACCTCCTACTTTGTTATTTACAGTAACTACCTTTTTTTTAACAATTGTAGAAGTTCGAATGAAAGTAGCAGTGTGAAGAGGGAAATGTGGGAACTTTCATTTGTCGAGACTTTGCATTTCTTCTGCTTTATAGCCATCAGAAAAGAGATTGTTGTGCATTCTATTAAATACTGCCAGTATGATTAATTTAAAGGGTTACATTTTATTGAACCCTGGTGTAGATGTTCTTTGTCAACTCACATTCACTGCTAGTTAGAGTGTGTGTCGCATTTATCAAAACTTTCTGGAGCCCCTCTCACCTCATTAGCATGTGAATCTCTATTGAGCAGTTAATGTCCGTTACAGCGAGAGTGCTCAATTCTTGTTTTCAATAAGCCAGTTGTAAAATGTCAGACTGTCACTTACAATATAAAAAAGCAAAAATGATGGTATTTGTAAAAATGTTATCACCTCATAAAAACAAATTGTAAAGACATGAAAGTGATCTTGGTATGCTTTGCTTTCAGGAGTGAGTTAGTACAGCTGCTTTAAATACCAGTTGTCTGGATTCCCACACTTTCCTACCAATGGAGAGGTTTACACAAGCATAATTTAAGTTACAATTACCCTAATTAACATCTCATTTGCATAAATTGTTGAAGTCAAAACAACAAAGAATTGCTTAAGAAGCTTAACCCTATTTGTCCAAAATAAAGAGATGAGTTTTCACTTCGCAATCAAAATTGGCAGGTTCATTATGTCGGAGCTCGAATACAAACTGAAGTTATACTATTAATTAATACTTTACGTTTTTATGATCGCGTTGTGCTTCTCCTGTTTACAAGGTGGAAGGATTTCAGAACATCCCACTCTTTCTGTCGGAGGTGCAGAGCTGTCAGGTGGGGCATCCATGGAGCATTTTTTAAACTAGTAAAAGCCAGCTCTCTGTCCCTCATCCCTCTCCTTCGCACACTTGGGCAGACCCCATCTTATTCTGCCCCGGCTGGGACAGGAGCTGGGGGGGAGATCACACCCAGTGTGGCTGAGAGCGCTCATCCTGGGAATGAGGGCCTGTGAAATGGTGTGAAGAGGCCAAATGACAGCGGTAACAATAGCGACGATGGGCAGAAAGACACTCTGTCCTCTCCTGTCAGAGCTGGCTGGTCCACCTGGCTTCTCCCAGTGTTTTCAGATTTTCCAAGGCCACTGCAAATTTTGGCCCTGATCTCGGAATACAGAAATGCAGAGAAAGAGAGCTGCGAAATAAAGTTTCAATACTATTTCTTTAGTGAAAATACAACTAATCTTTGAGTTACAAAACGGTAACTGGGATGTTGGTCTAGAGGAGATTCCAGTGCTTGTGGCTAAGTCCTGGTCCTGCACCCTGACCCATCTCCTTTGACCATCTGACTCCTGGTCACTGCCTGCTGCGGGCAAAGAGGATTGGCAGGGCTCAGGCCAAAGCTGCTGAAGACAAGGGGAGTCTTTCCCTTGGACACTCACTACCCTGGGTAGATTAAAACTGTTCTGCCGGCCAATACTGCTGCTTTTCTATACCTTTTAACTGTTTGCTGCACAAAAATACTTTTTTGTGCTCCTCTGCCACTGCATGTGTGCAGGACTCTGCATGAGTAGTTGATGTGGGTGGTCAATGTAGTGATGCTTGGGGTTTTTAGCAGGGATGGGGTGTGGGAAGCTTGTTAGCCCATGGGGACGGAGCGTGGCGTGGCGTTTTGATCGGCTCTCAGGTGCCCATGCTAATGAAAGTGTTCCCCGTTGCCAGGGCCATATTTTCCCTTCTGTATTATCTCCTTGCAGCTTCATGAGATAAGTCAATGTGCATTAGCCCAATAAAACTCTTCCTGCATCCCCATGATTTAGCATCTCGTCCTATCAGTGCCCTCTGGATAGAGATTATCTGATGGGCGTCTGCTGATCGATCGCACCGCGCCGCAGGGAACCGGGTCCCGCCTTGAGCTCAGTTTTAACTTGAGGTTGAGCCTGTACCGAAAACCTTTCTGAAGCGAAGATCACGGTGAGCTTCTAATTGTAAACCAGCTGAACCCAAGATGAATCTCTCCTACCGGTTTCGCATATTCTTTTTTAAAGATTGCATTATAATTGAGCGGTTGACTTTCGCGCCGCGCTCTTTTTTATGAGCCGGTGATTACACAGTATACGGCGCTTATGCTCTGAACATGAATGAATCTGCCAGTTCTACTACAGTACTCTTTATAAAATAACAAGGCCTACCAGGTGGCAAGAATTGCATAATTGAATTGGACTGAATCCTGGTTTTCCCAACCCAGAGTGGTTACACTTAGAAGTAAATTACAATTAAAAGAGACAGAATGTTTCCATTGTATTAAGAATCCTTAATAGCAAACTTTTCATCCATAAGGCTCCGTTCTCTTCTTGAAGTGTGAGAGAAATTGCTGTACGTGTCTAACTACCATTAACACTAATGGGAGCAACGTACATAAATCCCTGCACGGTAATGGCAGAACAGACCCCAGATGCCTTTAAAGAGGAAAGTGCTTGTAGGGGATGAATAGATGTGCATGAGTCTGTTGGTCCCTGTAACATCTGCTCTGGAAATGGGTAAGGGCTCAATCTGAGGTGTGGGTTTTTGGAGAGTCTTCTTGAGTTTCATCCAGAGCTGCGTTGTGAGACCAGCCCTCAGCTCCTTTGGCTGGGCTCTTCCTCCAGGGCACTGGGAGGAAGCAGATCCCTGAAGTAGATAGGAAGATGCCACAGACAGATTCGAATGCCACTAAAACCACGATTCATTTTAGTCATCCAGAAAGTTAAGAAAAACAAAACCTGGCACTGTTTGCTAAAAGTACCCAAGCTCCTCAAGTTGTGCTCGCCACTTCCTACCCTTCGGAGCCGGGGATATTGAGAACATCTGTCTCCAAATGCAATGAGAAGAGGATAGTCCGCTTCCTTCCCTCCTTCCCAAGGACCTTTGGGTTTCCCTGCCTCTTGGTTTCTTATTCCCTTCTCCCTGGGACGCCTGTCAACAGCAATCCTCATCCAGCTGTGCGGGTCAGGCAGCACAGAGCACAATTCCTTCAGCCATCCCAAACGGCTGGGAGCTGCCTTTCCATCCCAGCCCTGCCCCAGCCGTTTGGGCACGGGTGTCCTTCGTGCCACACACAATTCACTCAAGGAGGGGAAAATGCAGATACAAACCTCATTTTTATTCAAACCTTGGTTCTTCATGAACTTTCTGATCTGCTTTTCTTGATGGCGATACGATGCACTGTCACCTTGCCATTAGGGCTAAGTAATTAATAGCTGCCTAATAGAAGAGAATGCAGTGGCTCAGCAAAATGAATGATGTGTGCTACAAGGGAAGGCACTAGAAAGTAAAGCGGAGCTGGAGAGTGTTTAGCAGGGGGAAATTTCTGAAGCTTGCCCTTCATTAGGAGAAGCTCCAAAGAAATGTAAAGTGTGATCACATTAATCAGAAGAACTGGCATTGTGCGATATTCTCCTTTGTTACTTGGCATAAACTGCGTGGCATTAAATGATTTAAATTACGTGTATACCTGCCATGATTTTTTTGCTGATATTTAATGAATACTGCGGGTTGTCTTTGAGCATTGGTCTTTGAGCATTTGAACACACGGGCTGGTGAAGGCTGAATGGAACTCCTATTTCTGGCTGATGAAATCTGTTCTCATGTGGGGTCCCCGCACAGACAGGGAGAAGGGAGCAAGTTTCGAGTGAGTTAGTTACAATCAAGGCTCTGCAAAATAAAAATGTGTTATCTTGCTTCTTTCTTTCTTTTTTTTTTTGTTGGTTGGTTGGTTGGTTGGTTTGTTTTCCATGTAGCCTTTCACAGGACATGCTTTTGTTTAGTCCATCACTGATCATCAGTGGTGTGACCCCTAGGAAGCCATTACAGGTACCTGCCTCTGACACCCATCCCTTCCTCATGCTTTTCTTGTAGCTCACTTTTCTGAAGATGAACCCAATTCTGTGAAGGACAAGACGTGTCTTTTTGCACTTCCACTGTGGCAGATTTTAACCACTGTTGCAGTCATGAAATGGCCACAAAATACTTAAAACTGGTCAAAGACCAGCTGTGTTTTTCTAAGGTCTACTTTAAACAAGTTGCAGTAATTTTTTTCTGGCTCTTTAGAAGCCCTGACTGACAAGAGCATATATGATGTTAGGAATACTTTTATATGATTCTTTCCATCCTGGTACTGTAGTGTAATTAGCAGGTTCAGACTTGCTCGTGCTCGTTTCAAATTAAATTCTTCTTGGGGGAAGAAATTAAACCAAGAGATGAGGTAGCTTTTCACAGCCACTCAGATGAAAGTAAGCGGTGGTTACAATTATTCAAAAGTACTTAGAAAAGTATTGAATATGGTAATCTTTGCTAGGAGAAAGTGCTGGACTGGTTAAAGCACGTGGCTGGAAATATGCAGAGGTTGGGTCCCTTCCCAGCTCCACCACAGCCTTTCTCTGTGGCCTTGGGCAAACTGTTTAACTGGTTCTGTAATGGTACGGTTCGTCAGGAATTAAAGTGGGAGTGCCGCTGTTCCTTTTCTATTTGTCTGCTGAAGATTTGAGAGCTGCCAAGGCACAGACACCGTGTGTTTGTGCAGCACCCAGTCCGGCCACAGCACAGATACTGATCTTATCACCGCTACTGTTGTTCTTGGCTTGCAGAGGACACTGACCAGTCTAGATCCAACCATGCAACAGCAATGTAGGAACTTATTTAAAGGCAACAAACTATAAAACTGTATGGTATATTCAAAAATGAAAGTAGATGACGCCCACTCCCCCGCTGCCCATCTGCTCAGCCGGACGTTGTGCCTGGGATAATGCTGTCCTTGTTCTCAGGAACACGGCAGTGCTTTCTCTGATGGACGGGGCTGGGGCCATTTCTGCCCGCGCGTCCACATGCACCTGCAAAAACCCCAGAGATTTCCAGTGCCTTTTGCTGCCGACACGTCCCTTTAGAAAGGAAGTCTATTAAAAGTCATGTAAGAAGGATAGTTTTTGAGGAGTGAGTGGTAGGACCTGATCCTGTTGTAAGGTTTCAGAAACACTCTGAGATTTGCTCTCCCTTGGCATTTGCCTAGAAAATCACCACATGATTTTTTTAATGAGAAATGTGGGCTTTAGACAATCCAGAGTCCTTACTGAGCTTCAAAAAGTTAAAAAAAAAAAAAAATCAATTATATAGATCAGTATCTTTGGCTTCACTGCATTTACTTGCACTCTCTTTGTTCAGAATCAGGTGCAACACATTACACCAGGCATTGTTCCTGGGTCCATACTGTATGACTCCTTGAGCGTCTTCCTCAAAATCTGACTGGAAAATATAAAGGAGGCAAATAAAAGCCATGGATGGTTTATCATGCAGACTAGGAAGAGAGGGCTCGTACATAGCATGGGGCATCATCAAGGTAACAGTGGCCAGGGTTTTTTCTTCCAAAAATAGGAGTGTGAGCTGGTCAGGAGCATGACAGAATGCAACAGAAAAACTCAGCAAGGAGGGTGCCTGGTGGAACAGTCCTGGCGACATGAATAAGGTGGGACCAGATGGTTTTTTTTTTTTTTTTTGACTGCAAAGTTTCTCCCCCATTCCTAGTGTCCTTGGCTGTGCCATTTTCTGTGCTTCAGTAGGGCTGCTGACACCCTCATTTTGCTGTGGGTACCATCCCCACAGCACTGTTAGAGAGGTTATAGTTTTAACAGAGAAGAAAAAACAATTTCTATAGGCTGTCCAAAGAGGACAGCCTGTTAGGAACAGCTAAACTTGAAAAAAACAGGCAAAAGAGCAAGTGAATCTCCTGGGAAAGAGCCATCAAAGAAATACCTAGCTCGAGATTTTGTTGAGTTTATTTAAAGTGAAAATCAAGAGAGGTTTTCTCCTCTTCTGGAACCACATCCACTTCACTATTAGCACTGAACAACAGTGAGCGTCACTTGGTTAGGAGGACCATGCCCGTCATCGTATTGCTGTTCTCACAAGCCAGAGAATTTGCATGACCAAAAGGGATGTGTATCATCAATAAACTGTTTACAGTAGACTTAAATTATATGATGAGCCATATAACAGCAGTGAATATATCATACCACGAGCCCCTGCCAACCATGCGTGACTACTATTTGCTTCTCCTCAGGCGGTAAACAAAGTTTTCGGCTGACCTACTGTTTAGTAGAAGTGCATTGAAACAGAGATAAGCAGTGCTGCTTGGAACGCTGTGGTGGAGTAAAATCTGGCATAAATTTGCCTAGAAAGTAGAAGGAATGCATGAAATATTATTTCTTAGTTCACATACAACTTTTGTGCCAGCACGGCATGTAATATTGCATTGCTAATAAAAGGGGGTTTATTCCTGCTTCTGGAAAGGTTCCTATTCCAATCAGGAGGTCAAGGCAGCGTATATTAATATCAGATTCTTTAAGATGAAGCATGAATTAAATATCCTAAAATAATGACCTAAAGGAACACACAAAGAGTGCGTGAAGTGCCCCGTATTGTATTGAAATGCCTTGAGCTTCCCACTGGTTTCGGCAGGACTTGGGAGCAGCCCTTCTGAATGCCTTAACATCACGCCAGGAAGGCACATCTGGGTACCCAGGGTGGACCCAGACTTCACCTACGCTGGAAAACGGGCTGTTTGGGGCTCTGCAGATTTGTGTAACACACTTCAGACTCATTTTCCAGTGCCTAATGGGAACGTTGTGCATCGCAGCCGGTTGTTTGTTTGTCTGCCTGCTCTGAGCCTCCCTCTTACCCTATTTATATACGCACACATGCAAAAAATATGAGAGTTAAAGAAAAATTTCAACCATATGTAACATACATGGAGATTAGTGACAGTAACAGTGAATTCATTGTGGTTTTGGCAGTCAGGACACCATCCAGGCCATATTTTAGAGTTTTAGACAAATCCACATGTATTCCAGAGATTGCTGTGGATTTTCAATATGTGTGGCTCATTAGATACGCAATCTGCCTGCTATTCTCTCCTGTCACACAAAGCTGATGGCAGCAAACTGGCATCTTGGAGATGTTGGTAGCACTGCAGATTTTAGCATTAATGCCAGCCTTGGGCATCCTGGAGCTCTGCACTCTTCTGCGTTCGCCCTGGGTGCTGGGCTGCCCATGTCCCACGCTTGGGACATCATGGAGGAGCGTGCAGGAGAGGGCTGGTGTTGGTTTGGTTACTATTCTGCTTTCAAGCAAAATATGATGATTAAAATCCATCTTGCATCCTAGATCACTGTCCTTAAAGAAGGAAATTATGAAAAGCTTTCCAGCCCTGAACTCGGATTTTGCTTGTTCTGACTCGGTCACCACAGCATGCTGACCAAGCTACAGCTTTTGTACATTGTTTTTCTTTTATCACAGCTTGAAAATACTTTTTGTGGGGGCTGTAAGTCAGCATAAATCTCTTCTCAGACTGCTAATTTTTTCAGATTGAAAAATTCTTCTCCGATTCGTAGTTTTTCCCTTTAAATCTTAGCAGCTCCGTATCCTTGTGAATAGATCTGTACAGAGCTCTTGCCACGAGCACAAATCCAACAAGCACGTATCCATGTGCAGCACACAAAAGTATGGGTTTGGTTCATATAAAAGTGCTCAACTCCTGCCTAAACCCGTCTGAGTTCAGGCAAGGCTACGATCGGCGCGGGGCTGAGTGCTTAAATATAGGTGAAGGCAATTCTGGTCTGCTAATTTCAGCAGAATGTTTCAAACAAAGTGTTACTGTTTAATCTGGGCACATGACGGGTGAATGAATGTTTGAATGAAATGACATAATTGTTGGTTAGCCTGTATAATTTGGAGAGTGTTCGCACAAGTTTAACTCTCTCTGGAGGCAGGGGATCCTCGGTGCGGGCAGGGAAGCGCCTTCCCTAAAGGCAAAGGGCGGCCAGATCCCATCTCCCTTTGCATGTCCCAACCTCTGGAACGATGGGCTGAGACTGGCTTAGCATGGCGTCTCAGCTGGGGGGTATTAGCCTTAACCCCTCTCCTCGCTTCGGATATGATATTTAATGCGTCATCTTTGTTTTAAACAAACAATACACAAGCTGTTGCTGGCAATGGTGGGAAGCTGGTGGTCCATCTGGAAAGCAGGGAGATAGATGAGGGGAAAAAAAGAGAATTAAAACTGTTTTGGGGTATATTTGCATGTGTAAAACCCTGGGATGGGAGCAGGGTATTTAATAGCTTTTTAAAAAGCAGTTTGAAGACGGGAGATTTTTTGTCTGTAAAGGAGTCTATCAATAATGGACATTATTTGTGTAATAAAACCAGGAGGTTTAATCAAAGCAAAGCAAAGCTATGAGCCCATACCTTTAAAAAGTTGTTTATTGATTATTTCTGCTACATCAAATCCATCCACTCTAAAATTAACCATTTTTTCTTTGACAAAAGTGCAGAACAGTAAAAAATTAACCAATAATGTAGCTTATTAATTAAACCAGTGGCAAAGTAGGTATTTGAGCGTAACGGGCTCTGTGGGATGGTTGCGAGCTGGGTTTCTGGCTGATTGCTTCTGTCAGTCCCAAAGACAGAGCACCCCACCTCAGCTTACCACTGCCCAGCGTGCATCCAATATGCCATTTAAAACCTTGATTATAACCAGAGAAAAGTTCATTGAAACCAGAATAAGTTACAAAATAATTAATCTTTCCTGCCATCTTGGATTCCCTCTCTCTCCAGAACCCAGCCAGATGTTTTGCAGTTGCTGCACACGCAGGGCGCCGCGGTCTGATTTACACAGCTCGGGTTTTCTCCTCGTCCTCAGTGCTCTGTGCTCCAAAGTGACAGATTCTGCCTTTGCTTTGGAGCTCCTCCATCCAAGCTAAGGGCTTCCTGGAGAACGGAAGCGACTTTTTGAGGCTAAGCTTGTTTGAAAATTAAACTCTATGTGGGCAGCAGTTTTGCTGCCATCCTTGAGGACCAGGGTGGAACATTTTGGGGAGAAGTTCCCCCTAGGAACGCCGAGTGTTGCTGTCGTTTCGGTCTCACCAGGCCTGGGGATGATGTATGGAGCAGGTGTTTGCAATTTAGGGAATTTGCTGTTCCTGGGGAAATGGGTGGAAAAAAAGGAGGGTTGGGAACAGAGTGAAAAGGCAGCAGGAACAAGGGTCGCATTATCCACGCCGCTCCCAGCTCCGAGCCTGTGCCCTGCCTGGCTTAGAAAGCTGCATCTTCCACCCTTCAAAAGGACCTCAGGAAATGAACGGGCGAAAGACCTGAGCAGGGAATTTTTGTAACAAAAAAAAAAATATAAAAGTGAGGCTCTCCGAGCAATCTGACATCGCTGCAAATCCTGCTAAGAAATATATGTGCTCTGCTTTAATGACAGCACATAGAGTACTGCTGAGATAGTGGAAAATTTTACAGGGAGTTTTGCTTAAGGAATGGCTTTAACTCAAGTTACCTGTAGAGCACAGTGTCATATGGAAACACTTAGGGAGCTGTGGAAAACTTTCTGAAATACAGTGGAATTTATCTAGCGAAGCGTTTCACATAGGAGGGAGGAATATGGATTACAATGGAGTCAGGAAAGAGCGGGCTGTGGAGTGCTTGGAGACAGCCACTTGCAGCCCTTCTACCACAGATGAAAAGTACATGTGTAACCGGGGGGGAGCATTCCTAAACGGCCACGTCTGGGATGCATTTATACTATTTGCCATGCACGTAACCTTGTTATATAAAACAGAGTCCAATAACCTTAAAAAGATGGACAAAAAAAAAAAAAAAAAAAAAAGAAAGGTGCAAGGAAGCAGATCTGCTTCCAGATTTGCACGCCAGGAGCCCATGGCGGGGGTAGGAACAGCACAACGCTGAGCCGGGGGGCAGTGGGGGCCTCTGTTGTCGGCAGCCGGCGGGGCTGCGCCGCGGGGAGGGCTCTGGTGCAGCCAGAGCTCTGAGGTGGGAGGGCGTGGGACAGCCCTGGGCCCATCTGCGGCCGGTGGGAGCACCCATCGTGTGCCCGGCGGTACAGGAGAGCCGGTGTTTGCTGCCCTGGGGTGTCCCGGGAGGCGGGGAGGAAGCGGAGATGTTTTCAAGTGCATTTCGTTATATATTTGCTCCCTAAATGCTTATGGCACTGGTCGCCAGAGCATCTGGGCACTTCACAATAATTAAAACTGACAAATCCATAAACAGTAAACAACAGGCTACCCACTTGGGCAGCCAAAAACCCACTACTGCATAAGCTCAATAGCTGCACCCATCTGCCAAATAAAATCCTCTCCACTGCCTCCTCTTGTCTACAAAGGCCAGGGCAGAGCCAGCCCCTTCCCTGCCCTCCACCCCCCGCCGCCTTGCCCGAGGCGTCCCCAGGGCTTTGCCCTGGCTTTGGGAGCGGCAGGAGTTTATTTTTATTTTTATTTTTTTATTTTCCCATATTTTTCCCCACCGCAAAGTGGCAACAAGTAACGACACCCTTTTCCTTCTGACTTCTTGGCCCGCTAACCCTTTCGCAACACAATGGGAAGGCAACCGCTTGCACCCAGGGGAAGGGATTTAATGACTAGAAAATAAAGAGAGAGAATTTACTTGGAAAAACTGTGGAATTGAAAGTTCTGGACAAAACACGCATCACTGATGCATAACATTTTTGTTAATTGGGTCTTAACAGGTTTGTGACTCAGGCTGTAATTATTTTAGAAATGGGTCACACTAGGCAGTGCCAG
>NW_008584098.1:640-2332 GCF_000691845.1 Merops nubicus | reverse complement strand
GGGGGGTGATGGGGTGGGGGGTTTCGAGTGATACAAGGCGCATAATTCAGGCTTCTTGGATTGCAAAAGCTCCTCTTACCTAAAGGGCCTGCTGCCTTTATTTTTATCCAAATGGCTCAATTACTGCAAAGCCCCACAGAGAAAATTATGGATGTTTGCCTCTATTTTTCTCCCCATGTCTCGACAACTGTAGATATTTTGTTTTCCTTCTTTCCATCTTTTTTCTTTTTTTTTTTTATTTTTCTCCCTTTTGGTATTGGTGGGTGCGGGAGCTGGATGGTAACTGGGAACCAGGATGAGGGATGGATGGAACCTGAGGTGAGGGATGGGGTGCTGCCATGTGGTGGCCCTGCCACCATCACACAACTTGTTCCTCTCTGCATCTCCCCCGTGTCACCTCACACCTTTGGGTCACGTGTTGTCCACGTCCCCAACCCTTCTCCCTTCCTCCAGCCCTCTCTCCATCTTTTCTCCCCCACCTCCCTCCTCTCCTTCCCCCTGCTCTCTTCCCCATCACCCCCTCCCCATGCCTCTCAAAGCCACCATAATAGCAGCTTGTTTGGCACTTCACTTGGCCTCAATGAGAAAATTCCCCCCTCTCCCTCTTCTTGCCTTCGTTATTTCCAAACCCTGCAATAGCTCCTTTGCTCAGGGCTGCGGGAAGTGCCCATTTTTCAACATTTTTCTTTGGCTTATGTTTGTCATCCTCTGAATTACCGCACCGGGGAGTCCAGTCAGCCCGACACTGGGCCCTGCTATTCACGCCTCTCCTGCTCCTTGAGATCATGGAAGGAGAAATTAGTTATTTATTTCGAGCACCACTGCAGTGCACTTCCTAGCAGAAGTGTTTGTTTTGATCCCCCTCTGGAAAAGGAGGCTCTGCAGGGAGCACTGACGCAGTGGCAGCGCCGGGTCCGGCAGGAGACACGGGCAAGTGGGAGCACGGGGACACCAGCGAGCACGTGGCTCCTCAGAGGGTCTCCACCATGCTGAGATGCTCCCCCGAGGCTCCTCCTGGAGCAGCTGCTCTCTGCAGGTCCTGAGAGTTTCCAGGTGATGTCGTTCTGTCAGGAAACCTGGTTGTCTGTGGTTTTATCCTTAGGGCAGACATGCCATGGTGACATGGATCCCAAGGCCACATGGCCTCAGGGAATATCCCACCCCAGTGTGGTAGCCATGACGGCATGAGGGAGTGCAACCTGCGAGGTTCTGAAGACTGGGCAAATTTGGTGATTGGAGGAAAAAAATCCCTGCTCCAGCCCAGCCCATGGTCCCCAGCCATGGTCCCCAGCCCTGCTCACTGGCTGCTGCCCTCCCACCCCGTTCTCCTTCACAGCCCTGTGCGAGCAGCCAGGCCTTTGGGCAAGGGCAGCAGAGACCGGGAAACATTCACCAGCCTGGAGAGAATCCCAGATGATGATGGAAGGTGGGAAGGACTCTGCCTGTCCTTGGAGGCCATAACCCACCACCCCCCCCAGCCATGGTCCCCAGCCCTGCTCACTGGCTGCTGCCCTCCCACCCCGTTCTCCTTCACAGCCCTGTGCGAGCAGCCAGGCCTTTGGGCAAGGGCAGCAGAGACCGGGAAACATTCACCAGCCTGGAGAGAATCCCAGATGATGATGGAAGGTGGGAAGGACTCTGCCTGTCCTTGGAGGCCATAACCCACCACCCCTCCTCCTTGTGCCAAGGTCA
>NW_008584098.1:0-545 GCF_000691845.1 Merops nubicus | reverse complement strand
AGCCAGCATGCCGCCAGTGCCCATGAGCCTTCTCCTTGTGGAGATGCTGCTGGTGGCACCATCACCAGCTGCCAAGGAAGGAGCCCAGGGAGCTGCAGCTTTAAAGAAAGAAGAGGAGCAGCAGGAGGAAGAAAATGTAAAATTGGCCCAGTGGGTAGACCTGCTATTTAAGTGCAGTTGAGAAGCGGGCGGGAGGAATTACAGGAGAAATGATAGTGCCCTGACAGCTGCCATTTCCCACCGCCAGCCTCCCCTAATGGAGTCCTAATGTAGTGGTGGGCTCTTCGCTGACAGCCCAGCCCGAGACAGGGCTCCTCTTTGTGCTGGTGACAGATGGGACAGTCCTGCAGCAAACCTGTAATCCTCTGATTCCTGCCGGCGCTTGGCTCAGCTTAACCCCTTCTTCCCCCAGCGCCCAGGTGTGTGGCCGGTGTGGGGTCTGACCTGCCCCCGGGCTCTCCCACTGCCCCGCGGTGCTGTGCCGGGGCTGGCACCAAAGGTGGGCACTGGGAAGAGGAGGCAGCTGCCTGCAGCTCCCTCCACGG
>NW_008584097.1:13506-14320 GCF_000691845.1 Merops nubicus | reverse complement strand
GCGGGCTCTGCTCACCACAACACCTATTATGAAAGTACTTTTTTAGAATGTATACAGTCTGCTTGCTTGATTTATATTCTAAGATGCTTTCATGTTGAAATACTCTGTAAATATATGCTAAATAAGACAATTTCTTTTCAATCCTGTATCTACACCTTTCTGAAGCAAAGTATAGGCTGTTTAATATTATAATTATTTAATATTTTTACTTCTCTTAAAAAATATTTCTTCTCTTACATTGTCAGTTTTTTCCTTGCTACACAATTAGTGTTCCAGAAGATGCTGAAAAATTTTTGTCTTCTTCCAAAGAACCAACGTTAAAATACCTTTAAAAACTCTAATACTGTTTTTGCAGGAAAAAAAAAAAAAAAAGAAACCACTCATGATAGATATGCATTAGTGTTTTTTGACTCACACTGCAATTTTACTGTATAAAACGAGGACTGCTTTCAATTACTGTTGTTATCTCTAGCCTGAGTTTTTGTCATGTTATGGCCAGATGTTTTAAAGGTATCTCAAGTACTTTTATACTACTATGTGCTATAAGAGAGATGTTCTCAGTATGTATAGTCATTAATGGATGCCTTATACCTCCAATTCAGAACTTGTTATCACTATTTGACATCCACAGTGTATTGTGGCCAATGTTTGTGATTTTGCCCCAGACAGATGACAGAGACTTCTTGGTCTTTTATATTGCTTTAACTTGCCCACATGCCTGTGAATATGCAGAAAAATATGTTCCTATGCAGAGAACACAGGTTGTTTTATGCATTGAACATCAAAGAAGGCTCAAAGTTGCCAACTTTTCCAG
>NW_008584097.1:0-13475 GCF_000691845.1 Merops nubicus | reverse complement strand
GCAGGAATGTGTGCCTGTCTTTTGCTTCTATTTGAAATGCATAGTATCACTGCTAGATGCCTAAAGTTTTCCTAATCCTAATATATCTTCCTCTGTGGTAGGAGATTGGGATAGATATTGTAAAAATGATGCATTCATCAAATCATTAATTGAGACTTTAAAGTCCAGTGCATCTCTTTGTTCCTTTAGCAAAGTTGGTTTTGTGTTCTTATATTTTATGTATTTAAAATTTTGCATAACTGATGTCCCCTCTAATTGGATTAAAATAAGTTATGATTGTTGTTTAAATACTCTAGACAAATGTTTTAGCGTAACAATCCTACCCTAACTCAGTTTACGGTTGTCCACTTGTTAAGAAATAAAACTCTATAACTATATTCAAAGGAACACATTGGACAGATAAGGCTAAGACAAATTTTTTTAAATTATTTCATTTTTAGCTATTTGATGCCATACAATATTAATATATAGTATATATAATGTGCTTACACTGGCAATGTACCTTCTATATTGGAAAGGTTGACTCCACATCCAAACTGCTGTAATATGCATATGTATCTGCCTTAGAGTGAAGTAGATGCAAAAGCACTTCCTCAGTTCAAAGATGTGGGAATTTTGTTCATTAGTTTATTTGTCTTAGTTGAATTTATTGACTGAAGAAGTTTGGGTTTTGTATTGCTAACTGTGTGACTTCAAAGGGCTATTTTTTCTACTGGAATACTGTCTGCACTTTGCCCACTGATCTGTGATACAAGTCTCAGCTGAGTGCACAGCTTCTGCTTCAGATGATGCATGAATAAGGTAGTGTAAAATGCCATGACTGGTGATCAAAGTATCAAAACTGTTTGTTCTTAAACTTGATGACGAAGCATTAGATCTACAAGGGTTAATGTTAATTACTTGTTTAATCTCATTTCCCTGTGTAAAAGATAAGGGTTTTTTTTCCCCCAAGACATTTTTCAAAGGATTGCTGAAGGAATCTTGAAGATTTGGGAAAGTCATTTTGAAGTGAGGTGCTAGGCTGCCTGGGAAGACTTGAATGAGATTTAAAAAGGAAAAAAAAGTTCAAGAATGGTAAGAAAATGAGAGAGAGATGGTATTGCAAATATTTTTATTCTTTTCATCCTTGTGAAGTCTAACCTAAGCATGACTATTAGAATCTTTTGCAAAGTCACCTCATTTGTTTTAACATATGTGTTTCTTTGAAGAAGCAGGTTGAAAACCAGTGCCTAGAAATCTGGAACCACAGGAATCGGGCTTATCTCACTGCCAAAAATATTACAAAACAATGTTCATTCACAGTACTCTTCCTTTCTCTTCTTGAAAACTGCCAGTTTCATAGATGTTATCTTACAGGCTTTCAAATAATCAGTGAACTGTTTGGAAAAATGTGACAGTATGTAGTGCTGCCAGTGCCTGCTCAATACCATATGAGCATTTAAAGGTGTTCTGCAACTTAGGATATTGCCTGTATGATGGAATGCAGAGGCTTCTGTTTGGTTGGGGGTTTTTGTTGTTGTTTATATATATAAAATTTACATCTAGATGATAAAACTGAAATCTCAGAATTCTTCAGGAATGGTTCTGGAAGCCTGGCAGCAGGGCACTGTGGGAACAGGCACATCTTTTCACACACGAACGGCTCCGTAGCCCTGTAACTACGGCAGCAGAAATGCAGCAGTGCCAATGCGTGGTACGAGATGAGCATTGGAAAAGGATTAGGCTGTCAGAGGTTCATATGCCCATAACTTGATGAAGGTACTGTGAAATCAAGCTGTGTAACTGATATGTTCACTTTTTAGCCTGAGCACAGGATCTGAGGACTGTATCTGTGAGCAGCTCTCCTACGAGGACAGACTGAGAGAGCTGGGGCTGTTCAGTCTGGAGAAGAGAAGGCTCCGAGGTGACCTTATTGTGGCCTTCCAGTATCTTAGGGGGACCTACAAGAAAGCTGGGGAGGGACATTTTAGGATATCGAGTAACAACAGAACTAGGGGGAATGGGGCAAAGCTGGAAGTGGGCAGATTCAGGCTGGACATGAGGAAGAAGTTCTTCCCCATGAGAGTGGTGAGACCCTAGAATGGGTTGCCCAGGGAGGTGGTTGACGCCCTATCCCTGGGGGTCTTTAAGGCCAGGCTGGAGGAGGCTCTGGGCAGCCTGATCTAGTGGGAGGTGTCCCTGCTCATGGCAGAGGGGGTGGAACTGGGTGATCCTTGTGGTCCCTTCCAACCCTGACAGATTCTGATCTGTTTTAGCAGAGGACTTTAGAGCCCTAATGGCTCAATGGTTTGACTTGATGATCTTGGAGGTCCCTTCCAACCTAAATGATTCTATGTTTCTATATGTGGTTTATGATAAATGTCCCCTTTTTTCTTCACAAAAATAAAAACATATTTACATGCTCTTTTGCATCCTTATTAAGGCTAAAGTTATTACAGTAGTTTAGAAAAAATCTTGAAAAAATAAGCAATTTATAGGCTTAAATAGGAACTGCATGTGTACTACTTTCTCTAATCTTTAGAAAAATAAGAATTTATCTTGATGTGATAGTAGATCTTCAAAATATTTGATGGCAACTGACTGTGCTAATGTGTTCCTTTTCTCTTGACAGAATAGTTTTCAGTTCTTTGAAGTATCTCTCTGGATTGTGCATGGATCTCTTACCAATTGTAGTTATCATTTGACTGTAAAGAAAAGATCATTAAGAAATGTTTATCAGCTGTTTTGTAAAAATTACATCCAATATTATGGCAAGCAAAATGTGAATTGAGAACAAGCATGTAACAATATATTAAAAAAGAAATTTAAGAAAAAAATGAGGAATAATTTTAGGAAATCCAGTTAAGATTTACATGTTCTTTGGTATATAAAACGATCATTGCTTTTCCAGGCGAAATAGGGATCATTAGATGCATGGCTGATCCTCACCCGTGTGAAGTAAAGTGTTTCTAAAAAAGGCACAGACCAAATGGGATTAGGTGCTGAATTAAAATTAAATATTTTTAAGAGCCTGTGATGATACATTGACATTGAAATAGATGTGGGCCAAAAGATTTTGAGTGAAAATCCATAGCACTTGATAATGTGGCTCAATCCCACAGATTCATACAGCTTTGATCAGCACTGGGGCTGCTTGTACAAGATCTTCTGTACCTTTAAAATTCCTTAAAGTGTGCTGGAGGAAACAGGATACTTACCTTGGCCACAAATTTATCCATTTTTCTGAAGCAGTCTTTGTCAAGTCTGAACTTCAACTGTTATTTTAATGGAAAAGTAATTGTTAGCTTGGACAGGGGAAAGTAAATAGAAATTTAACATGACTCAGTTGTACCCTCTGGTAGACAGGGTCATGCTCAAGTCACATTCTGCTGAATGTGTTAATGTTAAAGGTAGTGTAGGACATATTTGCTATGTCTACAGAGAGATCAGGAAATGAATATATTTGTTCAAAGCAAGGTAAGGGGTCTATGGATATTTTAGTTCTATGACAACACTGCTTTTGTTTCTGTGCACTGTCTTTGAAGGAAACTGATTTCAGCATACTGGTGGTCATTTACATGCACAATGTTATGGGTATACCTATATGATTGTTAATTCATTACAAGTGTACTTAAGTAAACACTAGTTATTATCCTTTGTTGTACACATCTTGACCTGGGCTCTGGCCTGACCAGAAGCAGCAGTGTGGCTCTGGAGCTCAACGTTTATATGCTACTGCTCAGGCTTATGTCTAGTTGTGGAAACCTTTCTCTCCTGCAGACAAGTGCTGTGGGTTCCCTCCCCAGAAGCACAGAAAGGTGTCTTAGGGTATATATTTGTATGCCTAGGTTTGTTCTCCTGCAGGTTTGTTAGCAAATCTGGTGTCTGGCATAGACTTTAGTTGCAAGACCAGCTATGATAAATCTGAAGCTTTGTCCTCTGTAAATAGGTCTTAAACTTATCCAAACTGAATGAACTATTTGTGCATGGGTTTAAGTAGTTTACTCAATTAGGCTGAATGCAGATCTAAATATTTTCCTGAAGTGTTTTGCATACAATTTGCATGTAATTCTTTACAGTAGGTTGTCATGACAGAAATCATAGGTGGCTGAAGCACATGAACTTGATATTCAGAATAGGAAGCACTTCTGTATAGAACAAGTCCAGTCTTTAAGGAGGAACAAATTAAATACTGTCTTAGCCATATTTTTAGGCATCACATCTCAAAATAAGCCCACAAATATATGTGTGAATATAAAAGTGCCTGTATCATACAGGTCAGTAACAGTACTTGAAAAATCCCTGCCATTACTTGTATACATGTATTGTAAGTGTCACTATTTGAAAATGTGGTCTTTAAAGTTTTTTGTTGCATTTTCCTGTTATCAGTTTTATTCACCATAAATCTGACTTGAATATCATACCATATAAAAAAAATGGTTGTATTTACACAAGACTTGAGCTGAGCATGAACCTCATACATTCCTCTAAGAAAAATGTTCTTATTTTGAAAAGGACTGTCTGGTCTTTTAAAAAAAAAAATCAGCAATTTCATGCACTGTATGAACAGTAGCTGCATTATCATATTTAACCTGTAGTGACAAACCCCAAATATAGAAAAATTTGGTTTCTGAAGTTTGCACTTGAGTTTCAGTTAATGGTACTTTTTTCAGCTGCCTGAGTCTGATCACCTGAAATTCTTAAACTATTGTCACCACTTTCTTGTGCTCTTCTGAATTTCTTAGTACTAAAATTATGGAATTAGGAAGTAATTTGCTTAATTATTTAACTAAGAAGTAATATGCATTGCCAAAGGTGGTATATATTTGAAAATTGGAAATTGTATGTCCAATTTCCAGTTGCAATTTTTGCTTTCATATGGTGGACTCATATTTTGTGATGTTGATTGACCTTGCATTTTTTGACAGCATTGATATTCCTGGATATATTCAGTGTACTAAGAAGTGGCCAAGAGTCAGAAGCAGATCTTTTGAATTCAGACACAAGACAAGAAACTGAGTGTTCAGCTCTTTCCTCACAAGCACAGTCCATATCTGATGAAGGGGAGCTCCCTCTGTCTCAGAGAAGATGGAAATACAAGAGAGGCTGACAATGCTGTCTGTCGCTTTTTGTTCCCTGCCTGCATTTTAGAAGCTCCATTGATGACATGGGCTGAAGGTGCCCTGAATGAATAGCTTTGGTGCAGTCACACACTCTCAGCTGAGTACACTTTTGTTTTGTGATGTCGCAGACCTGGACTGAAAATGAATTGTGCACATAAAGTATGTACCTGTGCTGAGTAGTACATAGAATTACCTCTGCTCTGCTTTCATGAGGTCTGCTTCTGACTGAAACTGTAGTTGACATACTGTTCTGGTAGCCTTCAGGCTGCCAACTAATTTTCCACTTTAAACAACAAGAGTAACAAAAAGGCATCTAACCCTTTTCTTGTAACAGTGGCATCGTAAGTTAAATAATAAGCAGAAAAAAAAAAAAGGTGATTTCCATAAGTACCTTCTCAGGAAAAAGGATTTGGACTGACAAGTCCACAGTCAGATTTATCATGGAAACCTGTAATTTAGCATGTCTTAATTCTAATGTAAAAGTCTCGTGACAGGGTGGATAGGCTGTGTGAGGTAGAGCTGTTACAAAGAGATAATGTCATGTATCCTTTTCTACTTCCTGCTTTTAGCAGCTGCTGAGGGAAACACAGATCTTCGTTGCTCACTTCCTCACACTCCAAAGAAAAACTTTCTTGGTTCTTAAAGGAAATATCAGTAAAAATTTTAAGCATGTGCAAAACCAGGTCTATTATGGGAACAATTCATAGAAGAGTTCACTTATCAGTTAGTTGGTCTCTTAACAATGAAGTGTATGAATGACTACATCAATAGAGGGCACTATAAACCTCGTGAGCTTGTATTAAGAAGGTTCATTTGCTTATACGCTCCCAAGCCTATCTAAAGTGGAAGAAATCCCTGCTTGTTAGCTATGTCACCTTTGCTCAAACGTTCCATGGAGGTTGGTCTGTACAGTGTTGAGGAAAGGGCAGGCCACAAAAGACACAAAATTGGGAAAGGAAATGTTTTCCATATAGCTCATTTCCAAAAACATCTTCAGGGAGTATTTATACCCAAAACTATGTGACTGTGGATACTGTTTTCTTTGAGTGGCATTGTGTCATGGTAAACTAAATTACGGTGTTATGGTTTCAGTTGATGCCAATTAGCCAGGATCCCACATGACATATGTACTCTAAAATGTCTGACTTGTGCGTGGAGGATGTAGTGCTCTGTGTGGGAAGGCACACCAATGTCATACAGTCAACAGGATGAGTTTGAATTAAAAAATATAAACTGAAGATTTTGGGCTTTGTAGAGAGGGACATCTGGCTCATATTTTTTTAACAATGTAAAAAAAAATTAATAAATTGTAATCAGGCAATTATGCATTTGAGAACTCCCTACACCTAAACTGAAGAAAGTCACAATCTACAGATGTTTTTTTCAGTCTGTTTTTCACACTGACTTAGCAGTTTCTCAATCTCTTTCAAAAGCTCACTCCATTGCACACTTTCAAAGCACTGCTGACTGTTGCTTTGGTGACTAGCAAGGGATGCAGCAATAAGGCAGACAGTTAAGAGTAGGAGGCAGTTCCTGGGGCAATACATTGTCTAGTTCTGGAACAACAAGAAGATGGAAAGCTGAATCAAATCCAGGGGGTTTTACAGTTTTGTAAAGTCACACAAGCACAGTTGATCCTGCTTGTTCACTTTTACTTTGTGTTTACTCATGTAGTATGATAGGCCTAATGAGTTTGGATTTTATGGTGGAATGTTTAAAATTTAATATGTTAATCCAATGTATAAAGAGGAAAAAAGTATAAAAAAGCCTTTTTTATACTATTCAGATAATATGTGATTGTATGTGCTTTTTAAAAATGCTATTCTGATATACTTATTTTATGAATAAACACAAACAGTATCTATAAAACTGGCATTATTTGCTGTAGTAAATTTGACTAAATGTTAACTATTACTTTTAAATAATGAATGTTAATTTTTTTTTTTTTCTCACCAGTTTACTGTGTAGTAACACCAGTAGCCTTGTTACCTGTAACTCATAACATTATTTAAAGCAATTGCTTCTAAATGTAAGGTTAGAGTTCAGTCAGATTTTATTTCCATAAAACACATTTGGCATTACAGTAGTAAAGTAAAAAGAAAAAATGAAATGAGTAAATGTCATCTAGAAAAATCAGCAATAAAATTAAAGAAGCCTGCCTTGTGGGTAATATTCAGCTCCTGATTGTGCGCTTCTGTAGGGCTCCTGGGGTACCATTCTGTCAACTATCTCAGTCCTTTTTAAATGCTTTTCTCCTGCTTTTACAAACCTCTTCTCAGCAGATGATGCAGAGTGAAACTTCCTTCTTTTAGTATTCCATCCCTTCAGGTATGTCAATTTCCAGGCAATAGAGAGGCTATATGTGGGTGGCACAGAGGCCACATTTTAAAGTTTTGATTTGAACAAATAAAAACTAGAGGACTGAGGTCTGTAGAACACAGTGTTAATGTTTATTTTATTTGATTTTACAACAATTTTATCATTAACAGTTTGTAAATATTTACATACAGATGTTTAAAACAAGCTGTTCTTCAATATAAAGAAATATTATCTTCTGTATTTCTGTTATGAATGTAAATTTCATGTAACTTACTCCATGTGATTTATACTTGTGTAGGTAATATTGGACATAACAGTAAAAATGTTTAACTGTTTTCATTCTGTGTGAGCATCTAACTTTATAATTCTAGAAATATATTTACTTTCTAATGTAAAATATAAACTTATATGCCCACACATATGTACATCATACACATACCCATATGTTAATTCCCCAAGTTACATCAAGTACTATGAAGTAATTGGCATAAATTTTTCATTGACTGTAGGTTGGAGGTACTGTAGAGAATTAACTTCTAAGAGAGCTACCAAATTAGAAATCTAATTGGAAATCTCTACTAAATCAGAAAATATCTTAATGCTATTTTAATTAAATTTTCTCCCTGGGGCTTTTAAGTCCCATTAAAACTCAAAGCAGCTCTAGCATCCAGCTGTACTGTTGTTATTTCATACTTGTCTAGACCCCTTCATCTTACTACCTGAAGTTTCTCTGTGATTGTCCAAACATTAACCACTGCATTAATTGCAGACAGAAAGGATTTTGCACAAGTTTTTTCAAGGCTTTCTTAGATTAATTTGCTTGTAGTTTTAGAAGTCCTTGGCTATCTAATATCCAGCTTCTGGAAAACTCATTAAGATCATATTTGCATCTTTAATCTGTAACATTTTGTCAATTTGTGCCTTTATAGAATACCTCCACAACTTTAATAATTTTACTTTAGTAATGCTAGTGGATGTCTGTTCTCTATGTGCTATTCATAACTGTTCAGGAATTGTAATAAGAAACCTAATATCTGTAATTAAGGTCAATTTTTGTCACTTTTCTAAGAATAAGTAGCTAGGTGGGTGTGATAAAGCAGGCCTCATCGTATTTTGTCTTGGAGATGTTTCATAAACATCTTTCCAGCAGTAGATATGAGACTTAAATTTACCATAAGAATCATACAGCCACCAGGAGAGTAAAATTCAAGGCACTGCTGTCTTAGCTTAATGCTATGTCATAGCAAGCGGTGGTAGTAAGGCAAAGGGAGCATCAGGAATAGTATAGTGCTGGAAGTTGGAAGATTTTTGTACTTGGTTGCCCATTTCAGGGTGATAACATATTTCACTGTGAGCCACCTGACTATTGAATTTGATGTGGACTTAAATCTTAGGGGACCATTTATGTTCAGATGTGTTGACTTCTCATGGCTAACAGGAAAACATAAAGGTGATAATTTACTGATTACTAAATTAAATTTCGAGAATGGGTCTTTAGACCACTGAAGTTGTGTGCAAACATCACTGTGCCTTTCTCAGGATTCAGTGCAGAAAATGGCTTACTAGTTGGATACTCAGTTTCAGTGAACAACCATATAAAGGAACAGTTTTAAAATTCTAAAATGGTGGATCCATTGTACGATTGAAAAATATTGGTTTCCCTTTGAACTGAGTAACTTTGTAAAATGTTTTAAGTAGACTAGATGGTGCTACATATATATTACTCCATCTCTAGGGAACCATGCTGGTTAACTTTCAGGTTCTAATATGCATGTTATGTATATAATGTCGGTATCTTTAAACACTGGTACCCTAAATTTTTCATGTGCTATTTAGTCTCAGGTTTGCTTTTGACTCAACATCAGTAAATACTGGAAAATATATATTATATAGTACAACTTAGTAGACTTTCTGTTGGAAAAGTTTAGAGAAGCATTTTAGGGAAGGAGGAGAGTTGCATGAAGATTGCTGGTACTCTATCTTGTTCTTCTCATTTCTTTTCTCAATGTGTCTTCTTGAAAGATCAAGACTATAGAATAGATGTAGAGTTATTACTATGTAGTATCTCATGACTACTTCATTATTATTCTTTCTATAATTTTATTGTACGTACAATAAAATCTGGTTGAACCACTTTGGGTAAAATATTCAAAGGAGTGCACTGGGACTACAGCTAAAAAGTCAGCTTTCCAAAGTTTTCATTATGTTATGTTTGCTAATGGAGGTTCTTTCTCATAAGACTGGTGAAATAACCATATTGTGAGCTTGCAGTTCACCTCTCTGAATGCTCGTAATCATTCGTCTGACACAGGAATTCAGATATGTTCTGCTGAAGAAAAAATAATCCAAGAAAATGTAGAGGAAAGTAACTGTTTTTTTTTTTCCTAGCTGTGTAAATAAGCTTATTAGAACCTACAAATCTTTCAATTACCAGATTAAAAAAAAAAAAAATCTTTAGACTATCTTAGTGAGAAAAGCATAGCTACTACTTGTTTGTTGTAAGAGTGATAGACTTTTCTTGGTCTGAAGATGGTTGTGTTTGAAAATTTGCCACTTCATTTTTTCCACCCTGCTTAGCTTTCAGCATTAGGCTTCATACTTCAGGATATTATAATTTCTTTTTGTGCACTGGAACTCCATGACTGGGGCCAGGCATCTGAAATGCATTAGCTTTTTTCCTCTTAAGGGGTTATCCCTCTGTTGTGGTTTCCATTTTACGAGATGCTCAGCTGTGATGTGGTAAAGTTTTTGTTCTGCTGTGTTTCTAATTAAAACATTTGCAGACAAGCAAACAAAAGACCTGTACAAGAATTAAATAAAGAAAAAATATTTCACAGAATAGTTTTAGAACATAAAAACTATAGGTTTTGTTGTGTTTTCACCCTTTTCTGATGGTTTACCAGAGAGAACAGTGTCTCATTTTCTCAAAGTGAGATAATTGAATACTGTCAGTATTGCTGTGTAACCAAAAATTCCTAGAAGATTGCATTGTTTGGTATGGATGAGTGTGGGAGAGGTGTTTCTGCTCCACTCCACCTCTTTTTTTGAAAAGACACCTCTTAATGCGTAAAGCATATGTGCCGAAAGTGAAAGCCATACCTGAAAAAAAGCAATTTCCTTCTGATCAGGAATTGAAAAGGTTTGAAAATTAAACAACTAACTTCACTTCTTGGAATTTCAAACTCAGGTCTGGTCAATGAAATTATATCATTGCAGCCCTCAAAAAAATTTACCTTCACTAGTTCAAGAAGGTGGACATTGAGGAAATTATTAACCTTTGTTAGACCTGGTATAAATGTAGTTTATATATCATCTTTAAGGCATCAAAATGGAACTTGGAAGATCTGGACATCCAAACTTTTTATTTTGGTGACCTTTGTGCAATCATGTTTTTTCCTTAGTATTTCAGTTCTTATCTACTATATCCACTCCACTATGGAGGGACTATTTTAAACATACTGATATTTAATTGCCATTCTGAAAGTTCTCAGCCTCTGGAGCTCTTGGGTTCTGGAACAATTTTCTAATTGGAGCAGTAATAAAGTATATTTTGTATTAACATACAAGCTTAAACATTGATGAAAAGTTTAATGTAATTGAATGTGTGCCAGAGCTGGAGGCCAGATTCAGTGGTTTTAGAAATTTCTTCCTATTTTCTTTATAAGGCATGGGCTAGAGTAAACATCCTTCAGAATGTTTTAACTCAGCCAGATTGAATTGTGATAAGAAAGTCAGAAAATTACAGTAAAATAATAGCTGCTTCTTTTTCAGATGTTCTTGCAACCACATCACCCTCTAATTAAAATAATTGTGTAAACTATTGGATTAGCTAAACATTCTGGTTGGACCTGAACCGCAATTGAGAATGGTTAATCTTTTCCACTTTTGGTATCATTTCCTTCCACGGCATTTAATAATCATTGCTTTCTACTCCTGAAGTTTATACATCTGTTTTAGAGTTCCCACTCATTTCTTTCTGGGTACACTTTCTCGTGCAGTGACCAAGCTCTAGGTGCCAGAGCATTTTCCTGAGGTCATGCCTGGAAGAACTTTGCAGTTTATATAATCTCTTTACCAATATTGTAGTATGAATAGTTTTAGTTGTCATTGTTTTGGCATCTAGGTTGAAGCACTATCAGAAAGCCTGGATTCCTAGAATTGCTGGTCAGCCAGACTGAAAATTTTAATAATTAAAATGTAAAAGATCAGTTATTTTGAAAATCATGGTAATGTCAAACCTTGCACCTTTTCTTAAAACTTACTTTGAACTCACACTGTTTCTACAAAAATAAGCGTGTGAATGTAAGCCCTGTTAGCATTGATTTTTATTGTTTTCTGACAGAATTGAGGAAATACAAAAATGTCTTTGGAAAAGCTGTTAATTAGCTGTACAGTTCAGCTGTTTGGCAGAATGTGACCGTTCATCATTAAAAATTTAAAATTAAGATCCTGATCAAATAACTGTTTCATTTCCATCAAGTTCCATACAATTTCTCACCTATTTTGAGGTAAATGCAATTAAAGCACTGATAGACTTAGCTATGTACTTCAGTATTGAAAACAAATGACTGGCAGTTATCAAGATACATGAGAACCTATACTGCCATACCAGAGTATAGAAATCATGGCAAAACTTTAAATTCTCATCAGAAAACCTCATGGTTTGTGACTGTCAGATGACATTCCTGCATTGGGAAAGAATTAATAAAAAAGCAGAAAGGCCAAGAAAACATGGGAACAGAAGCGAAAGAAAGAAAGCTACAGTAATGTTCAAATCTCTGCAAACCTCTTAAGCCTCATCCTGTTCTTAATCTTTACATGATTCTTAATGTGAAGTCTGGGCTCCTGAGCTGGACACAAAGCTTCCAGAAATGGGAGCTGGACAACCCAGCTGCTTTACTACAGATCTGAAACACCAGGTACACTGAGAGACTAAGCTAAAAAGGAAATCTGAGCATTCTTCCTTGAGGTGGGTGATGTCTGCTGCTTGCTGAGCTGTGCCTTTACTCGGGCAACTGGAGGGCAGGTGTCACTTGCATGTGCAGATACACTCCCTGACACACAGTTCTGTTGCTTTCCACTGAATAGAGAAAGAAATAGGTTAATATAAGTAGAAAAGAAGCAGTTTTTATAAGCCATGTGAAGGATTGTAAAGGCTTGATAGATGGGGAAGGAGCATGGCACCTTGTCTACCTAAGCTTCAGGAAGGCTTTCAACATTGTCTCCCTTAACATCTTCATAGAGAAGTTGTTGATGTATGGGCTGGATGAGCCGACAGTGAGGTGAATTGAAAGCTGGCTGAACAACTGGGCCCAGAGGGTGGTTTTCGGTGGCACAAAGTCTAGTCATAGGCCAGTAACTAACAGAGTACTGCAGGGCTCAATACTGTCTGAAGTCCTGTTCAACAGCTTCATTAATGATCTGATGAGACAGAGCACACACTCGGCAAGCTTGCAGATGATGCCAACCTGGGAGGAGCACTGATATGCCAGAAGGTTGTGCTGCTATCAAGTGGGACCTCAACAGGCTGCAGAAATGGGCCACAAGGAGCCTTGTGAAGTTCAGCATGGGGAAGTCCAAAGTCCTGCACCTGAGGAGTAACAACCCAATTCACCAATATATGCAGGGGGCCACACAACTGGAAAGCAGAAAAGGACATGGGGATCCTAGTGGACATCAAGTTGAGTGTGAGCCAGTTTTATGCTCTTGCAGCAAAGAAGGCTGAGTGTATCCTGGGCTGCATCAGGAGCTTTACTTTGAGCAGGTCAAGGGAGGTGAACCTTCAGGGCTAGTCAGCACTGGTGAATCATAGAATGTCTGGGCTGGAAGGGACCTCCAAAGGTCATCTAGTCCAACCTCCAACCCCCCCACCATAAGCAGGGACATCTCCAACTAGTTCAAGCTACTCAGAGCTTCATCCAGCCTGACCTTGAACATCTGCAGGGATGGGGCCTCCACCACCTGTCTGGGCAACCTATTCCAGTGATCTGTCACCCTCATACTGAAGAGTGTTTTCCTAACGTCTAACCTAAACTTACCCTTTTCTAGCTTAAA
>NW_008584096.1:27393-31141 GCF_000691845.1 Merops nubicus | reverse complement strand
AAAAAAAAAAGTTAAAAAGGGTTTCCAAAGCTGGTTTGGATGTGGAGAGGTTGCTGGCCTTCCTCCCCTGGCCTTGTAGAAACCAGTAACACCAGTTCACACGAGCAGTGGGCTGCTCCATGGTGTGCCATCATCCTCTGCCACTTCCCAGGGAGTAGTGATGGCAGCGTGGATGATGGAACATCAAAGACTCTCTTCACAGATTCAGTTTGTTTAGTGAATAACTCTTCTTGTCTCCAATGAATTTTGACACCAGAGTAAATCTGTCAAGGGTGGAAAACACCTACAGGAGTTGTGATAGATTTTCAAACGAAGGTGACAACTGTAAGAGGTCCCTGTTGCCTTCTGGATTCCTTTTCCTGTGCAGAGCAGCTCTGAAAGCATGGGCTGAACGTCCTCAGGAATGTCTGGAGGTAAATCCAGAAGTACACAGACAAAAAGGTGGTGCAGTTAATGTTTCCTTCCCACGTGCTGGAGATCTGGGGTTTCCTTTTAGTTCTTTGTCCTTATTCAAGCACAATTGCTCTTCTCCATTGAGTTGACTTGTGCTGGAAGCACCTACCTACAATGAGGAGCTCTCTCCCATATTTTGGGAACTTGAGGGCACTTTCTTGCTCCTACTGATGTCAATGACCACCTTGCCTCTCGTGTCACTAGAACAAGTGTTCACACTTCACTTGGAGCAATCTGCAGCTTGACAATGGAGATCTACCAAGTGTTCCTTGGTCAGTTATATGCCAGCTGAAGGTGGACTTGAGGATCTTAGCTGAGACTTGATTTTTACCTTTATGGACACCTAGACCAAACGTGGATGCACTCTAATCACATCCTCAGGTGATGTCAGAGAGTTTTTTGCATCAGCATGGCTCCCACCTGTATTGAAGACATCAGATGTCCTTCAGATGATGGCATCCAGAATTGGGGCCCTCACAGCCCTTCTCTTTCCACTGTACCCTCTAAGTTTCTGACTCTGAAACACACTTAGCCTTTCTGACCTTGTGCTGGTATTCCATTATGACAGGATGTTCTTTGTGCACAATCCCATCAACTGCAGCAATTTCATGTTTCTAATCCCAATAAGTTTTTATGCTCAGCACTGGCTTGATATTTTCTTTGGTCATCCGTGTAGAATTACTTTCCCCAAAACTGTTGTCAACTTGGGTCATTTTCTGTTACTTGTTTGAACTTGTCAAATTTCATTTCAGACATGGGTAGTACTTGACTCGTATTTACTTCAAACTCCTTTCCCTGCAGTTCGTTGCTTTCATTATTTATAGGTGTTCTTGAAAGCATATCTGCTAAGCTCCTTACTGGGCCTGTATTTCACATTTAATGAGTACTTTTGCAATTTCATTACATTTTTTTCTGAAGTCCAGGTGCCTCATTGTACAATGGATTTTTCTCTATGGCTCCTAGTGCTTTATGATCTCTTTCTACCTTGATTGAATTCTTCCCATAAATATATTCATGAAAACACTCATGATCTAAAACAATTGCCAGTATTCCCTTTTGAGTTCAAGCATAGATTTTGGGGGGTTTTTAGTTCAGCTTTCAGCTTGCAAGACAGCCATGACCAAAATGACCTTGCATTTGGTCTTAAGCTCCCTGCTAACCTCAGAACGTTCTTGTGTTGATGCTTCTCTGACAGTTTCTCTTTACACCAAACCTTATTCTATTTTCACTTATCTTGGAGTTGTTCTGAACTATCTGCAAGGGAACATTCAGCAACACCCCTCCACTGTGAGAGAAAAAAAAAGATGCTAGTTTACCTGGATCCCTTTTCAGGGGAAGATCTTTCTGTTCAGCATTTGGACCAAAACTTGCACAAGAGATCTTGATCAGTGAGTAATCTTCTGTCGTTGCTGCAAACCCAATATTTTTAGCAGGAAATCCAGCACTGATGTTCTCATGAATTCCCAAAAAGCCTCCTGAGAGGTTTTTAAAGGTGGTCTGAGCTTTTCCTGAAGCTGGCAAGCTCCCCTGCTGTTGTATACTCCTACCTGCCTTAATTCCTCTGGCTACCTGCAAAAGTGCCACTAAAGAACAAAAGCATTTTTTTACTTTCTTATGGCCATTCTAAACATCATCTGCTGATTTTTCAGTCTCATCTTAATCCTCTGAGATCTGGGCACAATATATTAGTGCTGAGACTATCCTACAGAGATGTTTGATTGCATCTCCTCAAAAGAATTATCATGCAAAAGTATGCATCTTTTCCATCAACCTTACCCAGCTTCCTAATATGAAAATCCTCTCGAATTGGGAAGTCTAGACTTGCACACTTCAGACATGCCTGCAGGCTTCCTTTAGATGTTGCACTGGGGTTTTTTTTGGTTTATTCAAATCCTTCCTGTGCTTGTTTTAATAAAAGGGATGGTTTTTCTCTTGACCAAGCTGGTGAGTGTCTGTATGCACTTGGTAGGTCTCATTTTTGTCAGGAGCTCAGGTTCAGCTGTTTTGTCTGTTGGTGTCAGTGGAACTTCATATAGAGTATAATTTTTCCTAAATTATAGCAGCCATTTTTGATGTTATGGTCCATGGCTTGACTTGTCTCCATCCCTTTGTCACCAAATGCACCAAGAAAGCATATTTTGGAGAGTCTTCCTTGGTTGGTCCAACATGTTGGTCTCTGTATGTCCATCAATCTGTTTCTAAGCAAATGAATCAGTCTGTAGCACTTTTATTGGCTGCCTGTTCATCTGTGGAACAATGTTTGGTCTCTGCAAAATCCAGAAGGCTTCAGACATCCTAGCTTTATACCTGATTTAATTTCGAGGTGAGATGTTCTAAATAGAGGATCTTTTGGAGGTCAGTCACTCTGATGGAGTTATAGAAGTGACTTGGAGTAGGTCTCATACAAACCCCACCTCAAAGCTTCATGGCTGCACCCAAGGGTGGGCAGGGAGAAGGGAAGGGTGTGTATGACTGGAGCTGCTGGATCTATCAGTCCACCTTGTCCAGAGCTGGTGGAAATGACCTAATGGGCTGGGAGTTCACGTGAGGTGAACTCCCCGTGGGTAGTCTGGAGCCTGAGTGAACACCAGAACATGCCTAGAGCCTCTGTTCTGCTCCGAAGCTGGATAAACTCTCCTGCATTTGGGCTCGTGGAGCCAATTTTTCACACCAAATGGATCCATTTGTTCCGCTGCTCCTTTTCCCTGGGACCACATAGACAAGAAAGACCTTTGCAGCTCTCCCACCCTCAAAATCTGCAGCACCCTCCCATGCCAAGCCCTCCCAAGGAGAAAAACAGAACCACGAAAACAAAGGTAACACATTTCAGTGGAAGGTTTCTCCAGCAGGCAGCCTCCTTTTCCCAAAATAGGATACCCTAAATAACAGCACCAGCAAACATTAAGTAAAAATAAATCCATATTTATATGAGGAGCATTTAAAATGGCTGGGAAATTCTTTCTTTTTGAGAGTGACCAGTTCATTGCTTTGCTAAGTATCTTTCTAAGCCACCTCTTGTCAGAAGAAGAGAATAAATGAAAAGAGAGAAAGAGAGAGAGAGAGGGGAGAGAGAGAGAGAGAGAGAAAAAGACCTTTGCATAGCTTGAGCCTTTGTGCCGTGCATTCAGACTGATTTGTACCCTTTGTAGTCTTAATTATTTGTGAGAGCAGGATAACAGGAGTACCAAGCTCACCCATTATTTCCTGCATAAAAAAAGGCACACAGAAGCCGCTGATCGGTTTTGAATTAGCAAACATGATACTAAAAAAAAAAAAAAAAAAAAAAAAAAAAAAA
>NW_008584096.1:0-27133 GCF_000691845.1 Merops nubicus | reverse complement strand
AAAAAAAAAAGTACAAAAAAAAAAAAAAAAGAAAAAAAAAAAAAAAAGGCGGGGGGGAGGGGGGGGGGAGGTGGAGAGAGAGAGAGAGAGAGCATAAAAAAAATTCATTAATATCATCAGGGATTAGGAGGCTGATTAAAGTGTAGCTGTTAGCGTATGCAAATGAGCGATAGGCATTTATCAGAGCCTGTGCAAGCTGTCTCAGAGCTGTAAAGCCCACGTATGTTTTTCAGCTGATTAAAACAGTTTTAAGTTCTGGAGGATTTTTTTTTTTTGGAGGGAGAAAGAGAGAGAGAGAGAGAATAAAAAAAAAAATAAAACAAGCCCCCATCATCTATCCTTTTCCTTTTGGCTAAATTCCTCTAAGTGCACTCCAACCATTTCCACTTGAATGCACTCACTCTCTCTCTCTTTCTCTTTTGGGTAATGAGAGTTTGGGAAGGAAATGAATGCAAACGAAGAGCAAGGCTTGCTCTGCTTCCCTGGGAACTTCCAAAATGAGGCCATCAGGAGCTGTACCCCAACAGCCTCTCTGAAACATCCACATCCTGCAACCTGGCCAGGCTTGGACATTGGGGAGGAGAAATGGGCTGGTGGATCTTCTTCATCACACTTTGGGGTGAAGCTTGGAGCTCCACCTCACTCTCTTCATGCTGGACTGGTATGGGAGGCTCCATCCAAACTGGTCAGGAGCCCAGTTTCTTGGTGCAAAACTGGTGTGTGGCTTAGCTAGTGAGAGGGACATCTAAAACACAGCAGAGTAGGAGAGGGCTGAAGCTGGTCCATGCAAAAATAGTCAGATTTCTTCTTTCTCCATCCCACACCAGGGTGGATTTGCTTGTCCTGCACACATTCAGCAATACTACATTGAAGTTTGGCTTCCCTGGGGTGTGGTGTCTTGTCCATGATCTAAGAATCCTTTTTTTTTGTTATTTATCACTGATAATTTGTTTAGGCTCTGGGCAGTTGAGGACTGTTGTTGCTCTCTACATGTGATACTTGGAAGGCAACAAAACTGCCTTGGGCAGGCTGCTTTTGAAGTGAGGTGACTGGTGGAGTGGAATGAACTACTGGAGAAATTCTGGGGATGTCCTAGATCTGGGAAAAAAATCATAGGAGAAGTGGCTATGGGTTGTTCAACATGGTTTATCACATGAATCCAACTTAGATCTCCAACTTATCACCTATGTGGAGTCAGCATCATGGTGAAACAGCACTTGGAAGAGGAGTCTTAGCTAAGAGCTTGCCAGCTCTTCCATTCTAAACCAACAATGGTATTTAAAGTGGTTAGAACTTTGCTGTAAAATTTTGCTCTGTTGAAACTTGGCAAGCCAGGTCCAACAGCAATTTGTTTTTTTTTTTTTGGTTGTATTTGGAAGTAAATCAGCTTGGCCATTTACTTCTTTTGAGTCCCAGCCTCTCATTTCTTAGGCTGGCAAAAAGCTCCCAGTGCTGCAGGGAGAATGGATCCAGCGTAGAAGAAGGGCTTTGTGCCTGTCATTGAACAGTGACCCTTTCAAATAACTGGGGAAACGTTTCAGCAGGTCCTGGACTGTGTCTTATCCTTTATCCCCCCTGCAGGAGCCTGGTTATTTGTTGCTATTTCATATCCTTCATTACCAACCCATCCAAGAGCAGGAAGAAATATCATGTCTGGGTGGAAAAGAGCAAGACAACGGGGCCAGCTTTGGAAATAGCTTGTGAGTGACTCAGTCAACCACAGTGATGACCTTACAGTTGTGCTCAGCACAACATTGATGACATCTGAAGGGTAGTAAGTCCTTGTGGGTGCAGCTGGGGTGAATGGGGCAGAACTCAGGGCTGCTGGGACACAGGGTTGTTTGTATGGCAGGATGGACAAGGTCATACTGAGCTTTTAACCTACTCAAAGGGTGCTGCTGAGAATAGCTACCCAGAAAGGATGAGCTTGGTGCCAAAAGGTAGGTCAGAATAGTGGCCAAAAGCAGGATGGAGAAATACCCTTTGCAAAACACAAGGGGAACTGGTTAGACTGAGGGAAAATGAGGTAGCTTGAAGGAAAATGAGGTTTCTTGAAGGAAAATGAGGTTTCTTGAAGGAAAATGAGGTACCTTGAAGAAAAATGAGGTAGCTCCAAGTATAAGTCTTTAAATAGATCAAACCAGGAGTCAAATGGGTGGCTGAGAGATCCTATGGCCATGGATGGATGAAGATTGACTGTTGGTTAGAAGTGGACTTCAGTATTGGAAGAAGTGATTGACACTTGGAATTAGAAGAGAGTCAGAAGCTGGAACAGGACAGTTCCTTGTCAGTGTTTGACTCTGCAGGTATCCCACAGTTAACCAATTTTGTAATAATTTTTGAGCCTTCCCAGAGTATTTCCATGCCAGTGTCACCCTTCTCTGTGTCTTTTCTAGGTCTTCTGTGGGACTTTGTGACATGGGAGCACATCTGCACTGCCACTCACGATGCAGGAGTGGTCCAGGATCTCTGCAATGCTCTTTGCTTTATTCCCTGTTCCTTTTCTTATGACAAAAAGGAGCAAGAAACTATTACTTGGGTGCTTTTTAAAATTCATCACCCCAAGATATTGCTGCAACCAAGTTCTCCAGTTAGGTTACTCAGAAAAAATCTTTGGATTCAGGATGCAGCTGGTTGCCTCAGCCACTTGAATTTGTTTTAGCTTTTCACTCTAAAGCCAATCAAACCTTAGTTTGGTGGCCAGGAACAAGAGGCTGAGCACACTCTGTGCAGAACACGTTGCCTTTCCCAACCTAGGCAAGCTCTCTGCTGAATGAAGCTGGCAAAACAGCATGGCAATAGCACATCACTGGGCTCCTTCTCTCCAGGATTAGGCATGAGAAAACAAACACCCTAATTATGGCATATAACCACTTCCTAGTCTTTCACCTTGACACTGAACTTGTTTTTTTTGGGTGTGTGCCTGCAGGGAGTCCTCAGGTGAAAAATCTTATGCAAATAGCTACATTTCTCATTGGCTGCAAACCACCAGATTTCACTTCCCAGCTATGAAATTTTTTGCATCTTTGCCTGCAAGAGGAGGTCAAACCCTTCCTTTTTTTAAAGAACAGCAATCAAGCTCCTCTGAAACGTGTTGTTTCATTTGAAAGAGGAGGTCACGAGCCAGCCTGTTGAAACGGTGGTTGTCCATCTGCTGAGGCTGATGCCTGAGCTTCAGAGGAGCTTTGGGGCAGATCTCCTTCTGCTGATCTCCTCACCAAGGCACTACAGAGACAGGGGTGACCGCTGAGACAGGCTGGGAGAAGAAACCCAGCTCCACTTGTAAGCCTTTTTAGACCTCTCCAAAAGCTGGCTGCAGACTCGTGGAGCTGGCAGATGAAACTGGAGTCCAAGATGTATTGCAGTAATTCCACCCAGGAAGGGCTAACAACAGGAAACACAATGCAAATCTAATCGAGGTCATCAGCCCCTCTTCCTTGCATAAGTGCTTAAATATGTGCTTGGGCTGCAGTTACTTAACTGGAATTGCTCAGGGCAAATGAAAGATCAGGTCTTTACAGTCACTGAGCATGTATTCTTCCTTCAGGTGATATATGACCCTCCTTGGGCGTGCCTGGTAAATATTTACACACCTCCAGTCGAGGGGGTTGTGTGTTTATTCAAAGATATGCCAATTAATATGCAGGGGAAGGAGTTTTCCAAGCTCCTCGCAGAGGCAGCGTTGACCTGTGGAATTGGTATAAGGGATGGGGACAGATGCTGGTCAGGAGGCACCTCCCAATGATGTCTCTGCTTTGGAGGGGTCTGGAGAAACATTTTTTCTTGGTTTTAGGTGGGGAAAACCTGCTTTGAGTGCCCGTTGAGTGATGTGTGAATCGTCCCTCATTGAAAAGACACAGATCAGGCACTGATGGCACTCAACTTTCTCCCACACCACTGCCAGATGGTCTCCTTGGTCTTTCCAAATCTCAGAGCTATTTTCAGCCCTCTTGCAGCTGGCCAGGGGATGGTCATCTGTGGCACGGATAGAATTAATAAGGATGAGGTGATTATTTTTACAGCTAACCACACCGCTGTGGACAACAGAGATGCGAAAGAATATTTACTAAAAAACAGAATATTGGTAAAAAAACCCCCAATATATCCAAGCACACATAATTACCACAGCGTCTCACGCTTTCATTACACAGCTTTCTTGATAACTTCTGGCACAGCTCTCTGGCAGGGAGAGCGTGGGTTAGTGAACAAGCCATCCGTGAGTCCTTTCCCATCCCTGACGTGCCAAAAAAATTGGATCCAGCCCCAGCTGAAGCTTTGCTCTTGGTTTAATGTGCAGATGCAACTGGCATGCTGCTGTTTTTTATTCCTGGATGCTTGGTGTCATCATACAGGGACCAGCTACTGGAGGCTGAAGGATTCTGTCTGGTTCACCTTGGTGCAGGTGAGGAAATACGATGGCTCTAAATAGCCACATGGATCTAGGGCACCATGAGAACACCCATCTCTGGAATCCATCTTCAGCACACCCATTTCTTGCTGTTTTTTTCCCATCTTTCTGGCATTGCTTTGTTGCAAAGGGAAACCCTTGGAAGGAGGTTGAAGGTGGCAGCAATGTTGCCTTGGGAGCTACCAGGGAAGGGGGAACTGGGTGCCAGAAAACTAGAATAGGTTGCCCAGACAGGTGGTGGAGGCACCATCCCTGGAGACATTCAAGATCAGGCTAGATGAAGCTTTGAGTAGCTTGATCTAGTTGGAGATGTCCATGCTTGTGGTGGGGTGTTGGACTAGATGACCTTTGGAGGTCCCTTCCAGCCCAGACATTCTATGGTTCTATGAAAGCTCTGTGTGGTCCCAGGTCACTCAGGAGCACTGTAGAAGTGTTTCACCAGGCTGCCTGGTGGTCTGAGCATGGATGGAGATTTGGATGGGGTGTTCTCTGTCAGCTGTAGCTCATGCCCCAGGGAGATGGGCTGGGTTGTGGCTGCTGTGCCTCTGGTGTTAAAGATCATGGTGGTTCTTCTTGTTTGGAGACGTGTGCCTGCTTTTTAGATTGTGTAAGTGGAAAATAAAGCTCCTGAGCTTTCCATGAAGGTTCTCTGCTCTCACAGAGACAGCCTTCAGCCATTCTGTCAGCAATGCTGTTGCTGGAGAAGCTAATTTCAAAAATGAGATGATATTCATAAACATTTGCATGGACTCCTCCCGTTGCCACCTTGGTGGAGGGGCTGAGGGTGGAGGAGACACCTGGAACTCCACAAGATCTCCTCTATTATTACCTTGCACCTTTACCCATCCCACCAGGCCCATCAGAGCAGACACAAGGCTCTTCAGGGAGGAAATTACCATTGGTGTGGGTGTCAGTAGAGCTCTGGGGTCAGCTTCATCCTCCTTCCCAGTTGGGGAGTGCAGTCCCAGGGAGAAGAACCCACTAAGCTCAAGACAGCTTTTGTGCCTTCCCCAAGAGATGATCCCCTCTCACTTCAAATGCCTCTTTCAGCTAATGCATGTTGCAAAGAGTTCAGCTCTAGTTTTGCTGTACGGCCTTTTAGAAATTTAATTACAAACCCTCTTTTCTTGCCACAGCTGGAATTGTTCTCAGCCCAATATCATGTTTGTCAGGGCTTTGTTTTGTTCTCCTTGCAGCCTGAGATGTCCTTGTTTCTAAGTCGTAGCATCTCCTCCCCCTCATGGCCCTGCTACCTTTGCGTGCAACACTTCTGCTGCTCTAAAGATACCAAAAGGTTTTAATTACAATTAAGCCAAGTCATTTCTACAGTGCCTAGCTGTAAATAAACAGCCTGTTTTGGATAATGGAGGTAATGGTTTGCATTTCAACTCTACTTCTAACCTCTGATTTTAGCTTGTAGTATTATATGTGGTTAAATCAATTTTTTCTGCCATTGAATGTAGCTTTTCTGATTCTTTTTTCTTCTTTTTTTTAAAAAAAACTCAGTTGTAAAGCATATGTTTCATCACATCCTTGTTACCCTAGGACATGCCTGCTGTAGTTAAACTAGACTGTAGTCATGCTCTTTTTCAGAGGGGTCTGGAATTGATTGTAGGAATTTTTTGTTGGATTTTTTTTTTCCCTATCAAAGAAAGCAAACGTGTTATCAGTTTATTAAACACCAAGGAAAAATGCCACGTTGTGCACTGGCTCAGGACACGTCTGCTTTTGGGGTCACAACCCTTCTGTAGGGTCACCCCCAGGCTACAAGGATGCTCTGAAGCTGGCCACTGGTTGACTGCTGTGCCTTGTGCTCTTAAACGCACTCCTTATTTTCAGAGTTGCTCTAAAGGGGCTTTATTAAGGCAAAATGACTTTTCTAGGTAGGCAGCTAATTGTGATTATTCCAGCATCTAGGAAATATAATACATATCATCAGGACAAACTGACTTAAGCCAACCGAGGAGTTATCATTACAGAGACTTTTATTTAGGTCACTTAAAGGCCTTGATTAATTAAATCCTGCTATGTGATTTCTTTCTAAAATTCCATCCAGAATTGAGATTTTTTTTTTATTCATGTATCCACAATTTCAATCAGCTCCTCACAAGTGACCACACTGTGATTTTAAAGAGTCCTCAGAGGTCCTTGTGGTTGCCTTGAATTGTTCTTTGTTGGATGTGGCTAAAATTGCCCTAGGAATCCTGCCTCAATTGTTACCCCAGCACCCTGCACCACAGTTAAACCACCTTTTTTTTATGTTTTTCATGCTGCTGCTACACCCTCCTGGCTGTTATGAGCAAAGTCACAACTTGAGCTTGGAAGAGGAGGGAGAAGGGGCTGCTCTTCATCCAGTTTGGGGGAGGCATATGAATTTCAACCCTGGAGGGCATGATATTGATTTGAACATTTCTCTGTTGCTGGCAGATGGTGTCTTCTGGTGTAATTTCATGAGACTGAAGCCTCTGCAGAACCTTTAGCTGCATAATGGTTGACCATATATTGCTTCTGTGAATCTTTGGTAAGCTCCAGTTGCTCCTGGAGCTCAGGTTGTAGCTGAGGTCATGAGTGAAGCCTGTTTCCTCTAAGACTTGGCTGCTGGGCAACATTTGGATGCTGTGTGGAATGCAGCTCTGGGTGCTTCCTAAGTATGATGCTTTTTAGTGACCCTTTTCCCATGGAGATGGCAGGGATGGGACTATTTCTACACAGCTTAGCAAGCATCAGTGTTACCTTCAAGCTGTCCAGGCAGCAGCAGCACTAACAAAGAGGAGCAGGGCTGAGCCCACACAATGTGTTGCACAGTGGAAAGCTGCAGCAGTGCTTGGAGAGCTATCCTGAGCAGAAAAAGGCAACAGGAGACACAGAGAATTTCTAAACCCATCTTCACAGTTCAAGTGCCAAATTCAGAGCCCATATGAGGAGTGAAGTGTTTGTATGTATCCCTTTAAGGACCTGTGCAACCCCCTTCTCCACAACAGAACCATTAACTCTTTTGTGAGCCAATAATCAATGAGTGTCTAATTTGTTACATTGACATTTTTGCTGGTTTCATCTGAATGACTTAATTAACAGCAAACTGTTTCCTTCCTAGGTCTCAGATTGAGGAGGTCTCAGCAGCCAGATAAGTTTTGACCTTTGTTGAGGAAGCATTTAAATGAGGCTAAGGCTCAGATCTCCTTGATGGAAGATCTGGTGTCTGCTCTGACAGATCTGATGGACCTGGGAATACATCATTTGGGGCTTCCAGTGGATCTCTAGGCAGTGCCTCAGCAGAGTGATCTTGGGCAACTGAAAAGTGGCCCAAATGTGGAGTGGAGGATGTAAAAAACACAACAAACTCCACCCTGGATCCTCTTCCCTGACTCCGAGTCATCCCTCTGTCTTAATATCTACAGCTGCAGCTTGTCCAGGAGTCCCTGGGACCTGCACTCTGCTAATTGAAGTGGATTTGGATGAAGGCTTTCTGGGTGTGAAGTGCAGCTTTCCTTTATGAAGCATCATCTCTAATGCACCTCGTGTTGATGCTAGCGTGAGATAGAGTGAGAAGAGAAGAGAAATGTTATCAGGGTACACCTCGAGGCACAGCACTTGCTTTAATTGCTTCTGGAGCTCTTCACCCAGGCCTCATGAATAGGGCTAATTCTTGAAGAAACGAGAACACAGGCAAGTACAGAAGTGTACTCAATTTATTTCCTGCAAGAGATGGTCAAGTTGTTTTTCTCTTTGTTATGAAGATGGATAAGAGCAAATGGATAAAGCCTGGGCTGCTACTTAGCCCCTCTTGGATCTCCCTGCAGTTGGGTGGAGGTGAGCTGCTAGGATGAAAGGCTGTGGTGCACCACTCAGGAGGGAACGAGAGACCTGGGGCTTTTTCTTCTTGCATTGTGGCAGAATTTGAGGCTTTCACCAAAAGGTGCCACTTGTACTGATTCATCCAAGGTACCACTTTGGCTGCAGAAAACTTGCCCTGCAAAAGGAGGCCAAAAGGAAGTGTTTTACAGACGGGGAGGGGAGGTTGCTGAAGGGCACAAAGTGATCAGGAAAATAACCAGAGATGCCTCGTTGGGCACCTTCAGACCTCTGGCTGCCTGGCACAGCCTCACGTGGACTCTACTGCAAGCACTGCAGTGCTCACCAACCATTTTCAGGCTCAGCTAGCAAGCTAAGGTGCCTCCATGCCCAGATACCTGCCTAAGCATCTAGCATCTAGGGGCCCACGATGGGGCTGAGGGTCCAGCCCAGCCCAGACATTGCCCCAGAGCCCTATTCACCTCTTTGCTGGCCTTTTTTTCCAAGGTAGGTATCTGGAACACAGCAATTTCAATGCTTGAGAGGGCATGTGGGCTATATTGTCCAGGTTGTCTCTTCTGTGGCCAAACACACCTCTTGTAGTATATTCTTCTCTATCCTCTATATACTTCCCTTAAATCCTAACTATCTAGTGCAATCTCAGTCCAGATTAATAATCTTATCTCTGAGAAAGATGAAACAGTGTCTACTTTTCATTATTCTGCCATGGCTTTGAGTGAATGAGCTGGAAAAGAGCTGGAGTAGGAAAACCAACTGGCCGTGTCCACCACGGGTGAGAGGAGAGACTCAAATGATGCCTCAAACTCTTTGACTCCTGCCCTGAAAATCAGCAGGCATGAAACACAACCCGTTTTGCTGTGCCAGGAACACGTGCCCGGGCTTGCTACTGTAAAACTGTATTGACAAGTTTGATTGTCAAGTTGTAAATGAGCCCGTTAAAGATAATTTATTCAGGGGAATGCAGTAGCTGCCATCTGCTCTGAGGGGATCATGAGATTTTGCAGGAGATGGCACTGCTGCCTGAGGGACTGAGCCCTGTTTTAGGTCAATCATATCCTCACTCTATAGGGAAGAGGTTGTAGAAGAATCTGTCCTCATGCCTCATCCATTTGAGTGACATTTTCCTCAAATATTCCCCCATTCTCTTTCCCAGGAGGTGTTTGAAGGGACAGTGTTGCCTGTCCCATGGCATGGCTTGCAGTGGTGGCCACTTCCCCTCCATGTCCCTGGAGACCGTGGAAGCCCATGCCTTTGATAGGGGACATTGCAACCTCTACAGCATTTTTTAGGTGCCCCATTCCCAGTGGCTTCAATGACAACACCAAGCCCAGCTGTGAAGACACCCTGAAGGGCAGGACTCTACTGATGGAACATCACAACGTCCATGGTGAAACCAACTCCAGCTATGACTGTGGAGAACATACAGACTGGGGGTTCTTCCTAACCCCCCCCAGCCAACAGCTCCTCTGTGTGAAACCTACAGCAGCTGGCTCATAATCTCAGCAGCAACGTCCTCAGGAGGCTGTGTCCCCATTGGGCATGTCTTGGTGTCACCAAGTAGGCTACCAGTAGGGTCCCATGTGATCAATGGATCTCTCCATCTGCTGTCCTTTGGGTTTATCTACGTGCCCATGGATTAACACCACCAGGAAAGGTGTTTTTTTTATGTCTCCATCCTCATCTGCTGCCAGGTGTTTTGGTGTGACTGCTTTGAAGTGCCTTGGGGCTGTATATAGCTCTTTACAGTGCCTGTTTCTGCTTCCCCAACAGTGTAAATCAAGATTAATTCCCCTGAAGTTTATGGAGTTATGGAATTACACCAGTGTAAAACTGACTGATAAGAGATTCGGGCCATTATCGTTGGGTTTGTTCCCTTGTTTGTTTGAAATTATATGTGTTGCTGTGGAATGATAAACCACAGAGATTCAAAGGCAGGTTTGCTGTAAAACACAATTCAAAAGGTTTTGGACTTCACATAATACAGCGAAACAATCATTTACAGCAGTTAATATTTTACTGTGGAGTAGTAGCACAGAGTTTGGAGGAGAGGGGGGGAAAAAATGAAGCACAGAAGGAGGGGGAGAATGGAAGTTTCATTACCCACCACTGAAAGCAGCAATGGCAAAACCAGGGGCTTGTCACAGAGTTTTATAGCCACTGTAATTTAAGTTGGAGCCAGTAAGAATGAAGCAGGGTGGGCCCCAGGATCCCTTTTTGGTGCCAGATCCCAGAGGGATCCACCAACCTGGAGTCCAAGTGGATGATGTAATTTCCTATCTATCTGCAAAAGAGTCCAGGGATGTATTTGTATCCATGCAATGGATGGATACAGCTCCTGGGCTGCCAAATCCTCTCCAAAAGATCTGATGTCTCCCCTCTCCCTGTGTTTGCACCCAGATCCCCATCTCTTTCAGCACAGCAGAAACTGGGACAGTTGCTTCAAAGTCCAGTGTCTTGAGGGATGCAGCATGGAAAAGCCACTGGGTTTCCTCCTTCATGTTCTACAAAGCCAATGGGCAGTGGATAAATAGGTGGCAATGCCACAATTTTGCTTCCTTTGAATGTAAAGGTGTTTTTCCTGAAGAACTTCAAGCTGTTTGCAGGTGGGTTTGCTCTTACACCAATATTTTTCTCACTTGAAATAGGGTGATGCAGTTTTCAGTGACTGTTAGTAAAGACTCCCAAGGTTTAAACACCCTGAGGCCAGATCCATCTTCTCACCAACGACAAGATGAAGCTGTGCTTTAAAAACTCTACATGGAGAATTTTTTGGTGGGTCTTTTTTCATGGACCCAGCTGGCATCTTTCTCCAGCAAAGCTGGACATGTCCTCACAGACCCACCCTGAGCAGAGCAAGAGGGAGTTGTGGAGTTCTCCCAGTGGCTGGAGATCCCTAAGCTCTTGAGGTAGATCTACAACCAAAGGATGGATGTCTCTGCTGTGGTCTTTGCCTAACAGAGGCAACAGGAACCTTGATTCACGACCAACAGGGACAGAAATCACATGAGACCTTTGGAAAGGACACCCAGCATGGTTTAGTCCCAGTGCTCTCCTAAAGAACCTCCTTTGGTTGGGGGGTGATATTTCACTCCCTAACACCAAGCACACCCACACCTCCTCGCCCAGCCCCATGGGCCACGTGGAGGATGAGACAGCAGCATCCTTCACACTCCAAAAAAAAGAAAAAAGGGGCTCTTGCATTATTCCACTGGCCTTTTTTTTTGCCTCCCTTGGTGCTTGCCTGTGTAATGTTCTTCTCTTACAAATTTCATCTTGCTGCACTGTGCATCCAAACGATTCCGTGATGGAGCACACAGGGAAAAAAAATTATAATGCCATTAAAAGTTATCATAAATTTCAGATCAGCATCACTTTTAATCCGATACACAATTTTACTGCCTCTATAAAGTAGGTGATTTGCAGGGGTCTGAGGCGTCTCCTGGCGCATTTTACTTCTTTTTAAATTAAACACACCAACTTTGTGCTGAATTCAGAGTGCGGACATAAAAAAGGGGGTAAAAAGGAGAGGGAAGGGACATCAGATGGGAATTGCAATTGAATCTTTATATATGCCATCTTGGTACTGTGGTACTAAATATAGTGCCAGGTAAATAGATGTGCTGAAATATTCAGAATAAAAAACAAATGTTGCCAATAGCAGAGAAACTGAGCATGGAAAATGTTTCCCCTGCTGCTGTGCTTTGGAGGCTAAAAGGCTGTTGTTTAAAACACTCTCTGCTGGCTGGAAGATCTTGTGTATCTCATACATTAAATTATACCCCATGCATGTATTTTATATTTTATATTGTATATTATGTGGTTTCTAATCCTCAAACCTCTCCCCCCCCCCCAATGGAGTGAGCAATAAACCCAGAATATGCAATTAATAGATATATATCACATTACACCATCTTCTGATAGGAAATTTTGAGGGGTGGAAATGCAAACAGACAACACTTCATGGGGAAATATCTGAATTGAAGAGCAGAGATCAGGTAATTATGCACTGCTGGTGAACATCTCGTGTGCTTGGAGGCCCATAGGTGTCCCAGCCCAACCAAACCACTGTGATGACCTGATGGAGTGGTCTCCATCACCACCTTTCTGTCCCAGTGACACCCCAATTCTGAGCCAACACTTTGCAGCTGATCTAACTCCTATCTTCTGGAAATACACCCAGCCTTGTCTCAAGGTCTGGAGAAGATGAAGGATTAACTGGTGGCTTTGCTACTCTGCTCAATGCCTTCAAAGAAAGCCAAATACTTGACCAAGGTAATTCTGAAAGGGTTCATTTCATTCGTGACTTGCTTCATTTTTCTAAAATGAAAAAGGAAAAGAATTGATCCTAGTTTTTAAAATTCTTTTTCCCATCAGTTGTGGTCATACTGGGTATTAAAGAAGATGCACAAGGCTCTGCAGGGCCAAGCCAGGAGAGCATGAGGTCAAAAAAATAGCCTAGAGAAAAAAAAACACATCCAGTTGCAACCTCTCCTTCTTTCTCTCCTAGACTGGGAGATTTTTGATTTGGATAAATGAACTTCTGCCACTCCTACATTCCCCAAACAGCCCAACAGCAAGGTGGTACAAACCCAGCCTTTCTGAGGCTGCAGAGATGAAACAAGCCCTTGAAGAGATTAAGAAAAATATCCTAAAAAACCAAATTAATTTCCAGATAAACACCTTTCCCTGCCAGCCCCATGCAGGTGTGTGGATGTTTCCCTGTCCCTGCTGTGAGCTGTCCCCCTCCCTTGCAGCAGCAGCTCCTGGGTCTTTTCCAGCCATCCCTGCTTTGACATAACCTTAATTTCCAACTCATTGCTTGTGTTTTGAGCTGGGGCATTTTCTTCCCTGCCTATGGGCTCTGTCAGCAGCTCCTACTGGTGTGAAAATGAGAGTTTATTCTAACCAGGACTCAGACAGACAGTTGCTGAGAGTATTTAGCAGCTTGTTGTTGTTGCTGGTAGGAAAAGCATCTCCAGATCTCGACCACATGGCAGTTGGCTCAGAAAAACTGCCTCTGTCAGGTGTCTGGGGTGGAAGGGAAGAAAGTTCCCTGGGTGGATGCAGGCTACGACCTCTGAGCTTTGCTGTGCCATGGCTCACAAAAAGAGGAGATGCTTGGGAGCACCCCCAAAAGTCCCCCCCCATACCTAGCATCATCTTTCACTTCACTGCTGCATCTGTGCTAGAGAGCTAAGAATGGTTTGGGGGTGGGGGGGTGAGCCCCCCATCTTTTCTTATTGCTGATGGCTGCTCAGTTTGCTTCTTTCCTACTGTATTCTGGAAATCCTTCAGCCCCTGTGCCTGCAGGACACTTCAGGAGGCCAGATCTGTGCAGAGGACTTCACCTCCAGGATGGTGCCAGCAGAGCATGGCCCAGTGCTGGGGGGAGGGACCCCTGGGCAGGGCAGCCAGAGCTCAGCCCCCGTGGTGGGACCAGTGTGTCAGCAGCTCCAGGTGGGAACAGAAAGCTTGTTCATGCCTCTGAACTTTGAGATCTATTAACCCATTCTAGCCCCCTTGGTCCTCACCCTACCCCTCCCAAACCTTCGAGGAGCTGGAGCATCTCCTTGCTAACTGGAACATCCCTTGCTCCCACTGATTGCTCCCCAGAGGGCACTCTGGGCAGTGGGTGCCTCTATTTCTCTCTTTTTCTTGCTCCCTAGTCAAATTCAAGGCTTATTTACTCAACAGACATTAGCAGCTTGACAGGAGTCTGGCTGGAAGGGAAGGGAGGGCGTGGGCATGGACCTAGTGGTTGGCCCAGCATCAACTCTCCTCTTTGGGGGATCATGCTAAAGGCTTGCAGGGAATCTTTTGGGAAAAATGTTTCCCTTTTTCTTGCAAAATGTTGGCTTCAGTAATGATTCCCATATCTCTGAAAGCATTCTCATCCCCCTGTCTATCCACTGTTCCAGGCTTTCGCTGGGGATCTGCCCCAAAGCCCCTGCTCAGCCTCCCAGCCCTGTTTTGTGGGGTGTACAGCCCCCTGGGAGGGGGTACTCTGAGGTCCTGTGGGAAACAGGGGCTGATTTTGCCTTAGGAGACCTCTCAACATGATGAGATGGTGTTAGATCAGTGATGAAATCTCACTTCCACGGGGTGATGTTGCAGAGAGGCAGCAACCACTCGTCCCTGGATCACGACTGGCCCTGTCACTTGTGAATTGCTGACTGCTAGGATGTGGGACCAGCTGTGAATGAGTTTGGAAGCAAATATCCCAGCAAATATCCCAGCAGCTAACTCGTCAGGCACTTCTGTCAAGCAGAAACTCTGCAGAATTTGCAGCCTGCACTCATCCTTCCCCGAGAGTTACAAATCATCCAGACGGCCCTTTGCAGCTCAAAGGTGTCCTAGCAAAGGGGAAAATCCTGTCTTGAAGAAATGCAGGGCTGTAAGAGAAAGCAGGTAGCAGCTTTCTCTATAAACCACCCTGCTACAAGCTCTGCATCCATCCTGTAGCACCTCTTGGGATGGGAGCCCTCCTGGGGTCCCCCAGGGACAACCTGGTTCTGTGCCAGGGGGACGTGGCACGACCTGGGCAGAAAGTGGGGCACAGAGCTTCATTTTCTGTCCCTTATTAGCAGCCCTAAATAAGGAGGAGGTTCTTTATACCTTTGAAAAGTAGTGTTTGAAGTAGGTCCATCTTCCTCCTGACCAAACTAGAGGAGTAGATAAACCCCACCCAGTTCTAAAGGGAATTGCCAAATACTCGTGCTGGGATATCATAGAAATAGTGAATGATGCTTAGAATGATGCTTGAATTTTCTCCTAGAAGAGATGATTACATCCAACCCTCCAGGCTGAATCCTCAGCTGAGTGCCTGGCCTTTAATTTTAAAGAAGAAAAACAAGGCCCCAAAATTTCGCGATTAAAAGAATAAATAAATTCCTCAAGTGCTGGTTTTAAGAAGGGGAATTCTATGGGTGGGATTCACTCCTCATAGCTTGAGCCATAGCTGGAGGGATGCTGGCTCTGGTCACACGTGGGGCTGGCTGCTGCAAGCAATCTCTTTCCTTTTACCACCCCTTTCTGTTACAAAATAAAAGAGAAATCTTTCCATTCTCCTGAATTATTTTAATGATACTTTGGCATACTATTAACATTTCCCCCCCACCCATATCAAGGAAGAGTCTTCATTAAAAATCCCTTCAGCTGCACTAAACCCATGAAAATAAAACCTGTAGAAAACTGTAACCAAAATGACAAATTTTTTTCCCTGCTTTTGAATCAAACTAAGACTAATTTCAGTCTGGGATTGTCCAACAATTATTTTCCTTTAACACCTCCAACCATAAAGAAACAAGCCCATCTCCTCGGGGCTGTCTCCATCCCTCCTGCAAGCTCAGCCACAGAGAGGAATTGCTTTTACACATTGCTTTCTCCACGCCAGGAAATCCTTCCACTTTCCTTCTCGACCTCTGCCTCTGCTTGGCTATCAAGTGTTGCTGCTGCCTGCTCCCTGCTGCATCCTGTGACAGAAATATCTCTGCTCTGTCCCCAGCCTTGTCGCACGCCGTGCACAGACTCTGCCAGCCTGATGTGTCCCCAGGTGTCATTAACCCTGTGCCTATCTCCTCTCCCTCTGTCACCCAGGAGCATCTCAGGGACCTGCTGTTATCCCCACGAGACTCTAACATCCCTTTTTCTTTTCTTTCCTACCTCACCTCTTCCCTACTTGCATGTCTATTAACGTGGTAGCTCCACCCTGGGCTGTGCCCACCCCACCCATGAAGATCCCATGGGTGCTGCAGCCCCTGTCCCCACTGGTTCTTTTGGGTTTAGGTGGTTGCTACTACTTTTGCTGAAGCCAAGCTCTGATGGGCAGGATTTGCCACCAAGGGAAGCTGGAGATGTGTGGCCAGACCATCAGAGGGGGTTGTGGTAGAGTCTGCTGGGCAGGGAGTGAGAAGAAGGCTGTGCAGGAGCAGCACCTCCAAACCACACAAAAGGTAGAAGGCAGCAATCAATTCCTCTTCTCTGTTGCCTTTTGTTTATTTGGTTGGTTTTGCTGGTTGCAAATATCACACAAAATGAAGTTGTCTGGGTCTTGCTCCTTCCTACCGTGGATCCTAATGGCCCCTCCAGCCCTTGCTGACTCCCCCAAGGCTTACAAACCCATTTTTGCACAAGCTCAAGCTGCTCTCAAAGGCCTAAATTGGTTGTAACTCTGCAATCAGAGTTTCAAGGTTGAGAAAAATAGCTCCAGCTGCCTCCAAGTAGCTCCATTGGCTCCTTGGCCAATTGAGCCCATGCCCAGAAGGAACCAAGACTTTGCTTTAAAAGTGAGAGCTTGGAGGGGGTGCCTGTGGTGATGGGGGTGATGTTCTATGGAAATTCTTCCCCAGATGCCAGGAAATGCATCAGCTTGTGACTAGGTGGAGCAGACACCTGGTTGTCTAAGACTTCGACCTGAATTTATTTCTTTTTTGGCTGCTTATTTGCTTTGTGTTCTTGCTTGTTACCTCAGAGCTGTGCACCAGCCTGCCCTTAGCACATCAGACTGTTGACCAGCATCTCCTTGCTTCTGGCAGCTAGGAGGATGCTGTGGTCTAATGGATAGGAGCTGGGTGTCTGTTCCTCAAAGCACAGGCTCAAAACCTGCTGCTGCTCTTGGTTTTTAGAGTAACACATACTCAGTTGGTGTGTTTGATCATCTGAACTCATGAGGCATCAAGTGGGCTGGGCAGGGCCACCTTCCAGGCCCAAACAGGACCTTCACAAAGGGAGCTGACATCAGGAGCTCCATCTTTTCAGCATCTTCTGACCAAGATCACAATGAGGACCTCAAAATCCTGGGCAGGTGAGCCATACCTCAAGGATGCTCAAGGAATGTGACCATGTTGCAGGAGCACACAGGAAGAGGTAGGCACATTAAAATAACTTTGGGGCAACCAAGATTTCATATGGATGGTGAAGTACAGTCTGCACTGACCTACCCAAGTCTTTTGAGATGCTTATCCCTGAGGCTGACTGCAGATGTAAAGGACAAAGCCTGACTTGCACCAAGGGAATTGCTCTGTACCAGGGAACAGAGCATCTGCTCACATCTGGAGCAGACAAGGGAATCTGCTGCATCTGCAGCTGGCTGCACCAAGCAGAGCCAGCACATCCAGCCAGGTGAAGACAACACTAAGGCACTCCCTGCCCTGGTAAACACCTAACTGGCTTCTTTGGAGGGGTGCCCACATGGCAAACCCCCCAAAAATGGGGCTGCCAACCCCCACTTCTCCCCGCTTGGCCAGCACTGGCCCCACACCATCCCTTTGGAGCTGCAGGGAGGAAGAGCTGGGGATGGGGGATGCTCTGTGGCCAGGTTCAGAACCCTGGCACCCTCCTCCCCACCTCAGCCTTGCCGTGTGAGCCTCAGCTCTCCACGGTGCCCAGGTTTACACGTGGGTGCCCAGGTTTAAATCAGGCCCTGGGTGTTATTTGAGCACGGATTTTCTTTTTCTCTTTTTTTATATTTTTTTTTTTTGAGGTTTAGTTTCTCTCTTAACAGGAAAAAATGATCAAAAATAAGAAAACAATCACTGTTTGAAAGTGAATGAAGGGCGCTTTCTCCCCTTCCCCCATGCTTTTTTTCCTACTTTGACATCTCAGTGGTTTTTTTTTCTTTTAGCTGCGGTTTCTGGGATAGGTGATAACTGCCAGTAATAGGATTAGCATTGATTTCTTTAGCAAGAACAGAGATGTGGCAGTTCCAGCCATTTACTGAACTGCCAGCTTTGAAATATCAAAAAAAAGAAAGAAAAAGAAATCTGCAGAGAGAGAGAGAGAGAGAAAAAAAAAGGCTTCTTGCAGCATTTTAAAGAAAGGAAAGCCTATGTGAATTAAAACACACCCCCACCCCAATACCCATGCACATGGGGTATATAAATATATATATTATATGTATATTATATATATGTGTCTCCCTGGGTGCTTTTTTTTTGGTTGCTGTGTGATAAAGGATCAAAAGAACTGTCTCTGTTCTAAGCTGCCAGAAAGCCTTTTTTTTAAATTCATTTGGCTTTCTTTAGCTTTTCACTTGCTAACATATTTTAGGAGCTAATCTTACATATTTACTATTGTATCCTGACTTTTTTTAACCTTGAAATGCAAGCAAAGACAGAATGAGAAAGGGGTAAAAAAAAATAGAAGATTCAGAAGAGAAAGAACAAGGGGATGTGCATGTGGAAGCTTGTCCTATCTTGGCTGCTCTGGAGACACAACATGAAACCCACCCAGGGCTAGCTTTGGTGTGGCACCTTTTCTCCTTGCTGCTGGTTGTAAGATCATGAAGGGCTGTGGGTTTGAAGTGCACCAAAAACTTAGGTTTGCCTTCAATCTGTTGGAGATCTCCACCTTTCCTTCAGGGCACCTGATTGTCTTTGCTGATAGAGCTTCTCAAGAGGCAGAAACCAAGGTTGGGCCAAATCAAGAGTAGCTTTAAAGCCAAAGTTCTAGGAGACTGAGATGATGTTCTCTGTCTTTCCCTTGATGCTGTAGGATATCATGTATTTGGTGTCCACTCATCATCCTCTTTGACTTGCATTCAACCCTTGGGGGAGAAGTTGTTCCAATGGCAACATTTGCAAGCAGAAGTGGAAGGTCATGCACAAGGGACAGGTTCTGCTTGGGATGATGTCTGAAGTTTCCAAGGGCTGCTTCTAAGCACAGTCCAGCTCTTGAGGAGACCCTGGCTCCACCCTTTGCCTGCTGATCTCCAAGAACCCAAACATTGTACCAGTCAAGGTGAGACTCAGCTTGTTATGGTGGCATTTGTCCTTTCTCATCAGGTTCTGAGCTACTCTCCTGAGAGCTTATCTTCATGTGGAGGGCTATGCAATGGCTCATTGTCCTCATGCACAGCACAGAGCTGAGAGCAGGAGAGAATTAGGGCTCACTTTTCAGCTTGTAAACCCCAAACAAATGAGCATCTCAGCCAGCAAAAAGAAATCCTTTACTCCAGGAGGAACTGAAGCATGATATTCTGCTCTAGCAGCATCGCTTCCAGCAGCATCTCAGCTTCATCAAACGTTTGGGATGGATTCCCATGTAAAAACAAGTCAAAAAGTGGAGGCAGGAGACAATCAGAGCCATTATTTGTAGTTGCAGTCAGGGTTCACTAAACAAGATGCAATTTTCTTGTTGTCACATGTAAAGGGATCTCTAGGTAGTGTTCCATATGGTGGCCAAATGTCCCCAAAGAAGATATTCATGGACACAGCCAAGATAGAGTCACTTCTCTTCATATTCTGGATGTGAAGAGCCATTGAGCTTTTGTTAAAAAACACTTCAGCCAAAACCACAAAAAAAATCTCTTTGCAATCTTCACCCAAAATTGGTTTTCCCAGCTTCTGAGTCAAGGGCTGATTTTAGTCAGTGCTGTAGCAGGCATCAAGGCAGCCACATGCCTTTTCCTTCTAATACCCTGGTGTGAATCTCCCCTGAATTCCATTGGAGTCACACGTTGGTTTGTAGGCACACAGGCTGATGTCTCACCAGCTCCTGGAGATTTGCATTCCTGTGTTCTTATTAACAATCACCCAAAAATCCACGATGCTCATTTCACAGACTCACCTTCATTGTGCCCTCTAATCCACGTCCCCAGGGTCTACTTCTGACATTCAAGCTTCAGAGCAGCTTACAAGCCTTTATTTTTTTTTAACATCAAACTGCTGAAGGAATTATTGTGGGTTTTTTTTCTCTAAACATGGACCTCCTTTCTCCACCCCTCCTCCTCCTTAAGATGCTTCAAGACTTACCACAATTACAGCATGGGTAGAGGAATGCAGGGGCTGGTGGTGTGAGTGTTCTTCTAACCTGAGAGCATTGAAGGCTCTGGAAATGTGCAAAAACAGGAAGACAAACCCTCCTAGTTGCTCTAGAGATGGATGGTCAAGGAAAGGGGCTGTATGAGAGAGTCCTCAAAAGCATGGAAAGGCACTAATCCTGTGTTCTTGGATGATGTGGAAGAGCCAACGTGTGAGATGTTCAGAATTATCTCAGCTTTTGAGGAGCTGATGTGAAATCTTTGCTCTCTTGTAGGAAGGAAGTTCCCAAAATGCTGGGAAGAGTTTTATGGGTGTGCCTGGGCTAAAGGAAGAGTTGCTAGAGAAATTACAAAGGTCTGTATTTTTTTTCCTTATCCACACCCATCTTCTACAAGGGGCTCTGAAACAAGGAGACTGACCTGGGAAGAGGGAACCATGTGGCAAAGATCCTCCTGATGCTCCTGAGGTATCTGCAAGGCAGAACATGCCTCGGGCTTTCCCTCCTGCTCAGTGAAACAAGAGTCCCATAGCTTAGCCCAAGAAGACATCTCCATGTCAATGCCACAGAGCCAGCCAAGTCTACTGCACTTTTTGCAGTTTCCAGAAGCTTCCTGAGTGATGGAATCCAACTAGAACATGTCTTCTAACCAGGTGCCTCTCACAGTCCTTGCACAAGCACCTTTGCTGTGGTTCTTTGGGCTAAAGGACAAGCTCTGCTCTGCCAGTCTCCCACCAATGCCACTCCAGCCTAGACAACTCCAAATGTCTTTTCTGGCCTTCCTGCCTGTTAATCTCCAAATATTAAATGCCTGGAAATTAGATTCCAAAGAAATGCTTTATAATTAACCTTTTCCTGGCACAAAGTTCCATGATTTCTCACTCCAGCCCCACTTGCTGCAGGTCTAATATCTGCAGTGGCACCGTGGGACATCCACCAGCCCCTTCCCAGGGCTCTCTCAGCTTAGGCAGTCTCTTTATATCTCTTTAATTTCCTGTAATTAGCCATGCTGTAACTCCTGTGCACACCAGGGGAGGCTTGGTGACGGGAGCAGTGCCAAAATCCCTGAAGGTTCCCCCATTCCCCTTCCTCCTCCTGTGCCTGCAGTGGGGCTGGGAGCCCCCCTGGGTTGAGTTTCCCCTGCAGCACCTCTCCTGGCAGCTTTTTGGCTTCGTGGCTCTGGCAGGTTTTCAGTGCCTGGGTCTTTTATGTTCTTGATAATGTTTTTAGAGAAACCTGTGCTTCAGCGTTGCTTAATATAGGGGCAGTGCCTAGCACAGTGGTTCTGCTTGGTGGGAGACTTGGAGACCAAGCAGGTCTTCTGAGATGTTTCTCTCTGGATCCACCAAACACCCCACAGTGCTGTAGAAGTGCTGCAGCATCAAAATAAACCATTGAACCTTGCAGACTCATGCTTGCTAGGACAGCAAGGTCAGTGAAATCCCAGGAAAAGGGAGGTGGGAAGGACCTTGGGATGACCTTTGTGGTAGCACCATCTGAATCCTGCTGCTCCAGGCGGGTGGTGGTGCTTGTTGAAAAGACATCTCCATCAGTATGGTCACAATCTGCTCCTCCAACAGCCTATCCCTGTACTTCAGCAGCCTCGTCCCCAGATATCCAGCCTTAGCCTCTCCTGCTGTGGTTTAAGCTCACAACTACTTATCTTACCTACCAGGAAGAAAAGCTATCCCTTCCTCTTTCCATAAGCCCTCTCTGTACGTGGAGATTATAGCAATGTCCCACCTTTCCTCCAGCTGAGCAACCCCAAATTCTTCAGTCTTTCCTCAGAGGCATTGTTTTCTGGTCTTCTGATAATTCCTATCTCTATTCTGTGGACTCACTGCATAAAAACCCCCCAAACCCAAACATCTTTTATGAGAAACCGTAGATTCAGACTTTGCAAAAGAATTATGTAAATTTGTTACAATTTCAGGGAAGTGCTTCATTTTAACATGTTCTAAAGCCAGTGGAATTGAAGCATGTGTTTCCTTGTTTAAAAAATGCAGTGTTTTAATTCTTCCAGCCAAAACAATTATTCATTTTTAAAACTACTGTGATCTTTGAGTCATTACCTATTTGGAATGAAGATTACTTGCCAAAAACAAAAGATCCAGAGAACCAAAGTGCCTCTTTTCAGTCAGATCCACCAATATTGCGATGCTGATAAGACAAAATCCTGTTCAGAAATTTCACAGGGGTAAAATCCATCCAATGTTTTGCCTCCTTTGGACTGCTCTGGACAATAGTTGCTCTGATAATGAAAACCACGGTGTGAACTTCCCAACTCACTTCTTGGAAACCCCATGACTTTAGGTTCAGAGATAAGAGTTGGCTCTGAACTGCCAGTGGGAAGAAAAGGATCCCACTTTTGGTTTGGGAGAGATGTTTTGGTTCCTCCAAGATTGAGTGTTGGGGTTCCAAGATGTGGGGCTTCTCCTGGATGGTTCCTTTCCATCCTGCATCTTCACTGGTGAGTCTGAACTGGGTGCACAGGGGGGGGAGGTGTTGAATCCAGAGAGGTGAATAAAGGCCAGAAACACCAAAATAGCCCCATGGAGTGGGACGTGCCACTGTTCCTGCAGAAATAAATGGAAGGACAAGGAGCATCCAATGTGGCATAACAAAGCGCCGGCGAAAGATAGGAGTGTAAAGAAAGAACCTATAGTGAAAAATGGAGAAGGGAAAGATGGAAAACAGGGAGGTAACCAAACAAGAATATACAGTCAGTTAAGGCTTGCAGGGAAAAGATAAGGCCAGCTCAGAGAGCAGAAAGGCTTAAGGGGAATAAAAAGAGCTTTTACAATTATATCAGGGAAAAGGGAATACTAGAGAGAAAGTAGTTCCATTAATAAATGAAGAGGGAGACAAAATCAATGGTGTTGCTAAAATGGTAGAGCTACTGAACTCCTTTGCTCCAGCAGTATTTAACAAGGTAAGAAGAGAAGAGGGACATGGAAGTTATAAAATAATGAGGGTTTTGATGGTGTGATTCTTCAGAGAAAAAGCAGTTTGAGGGAGAAGGCATCTTGCAAGGTGCAGGATGCACTACAGCAAATAGATGTGCCTGCCCATGCCTTTGGGGATCTTCATTAAATCACTGGCAATTAATTCTGGAGAATAACACAAAACCAGGTAAGTATGGCCAAGGAAAACAGCTGAACCTTGAGGAGAAAACCCTCGTGCTGTGGACACCAGTGGGAGCTTTCCACGGCTTAGTTTGGAGGCAGGGAAGAGCTGTGAATTATTGTTGATGTTGCCTTAATATCAGATTCCTGGGAGCAAAATAGTAATTCTGGGGTCCCATCACTGTGGAGCCTTCCAGGGAATTTAGTGGGAAGGAAACAAAACGTTGCAAAAAGCTTCAGAGAATTCCATTTCTGAGGGAGAAAACCATCTCACTTTGGGGTATTTCTCTGCTGGCCAAGAAGTCTGAGGAAGAGAAACGTGTGAGGAACAGCGCTTACAAAAAAAATCAGGTTAGGTTGGGGTTTGTTGGTTTTTCTTAACAGAATATAGGTATGAAACCCCTATTTTTAAACTACAGTAATTTATTCAAGAATATTCCATTTATTCGAAACGTAACGATCCTCCCAGCTTGTCACTTTAGCCCCCTCTTGCAAAAAGGCATCGTGATAGTCTTCACCAGAGTGAAATGAGAAACTGGTGCTCAGATAAATTGCACCCAGGAGTGACTGGCGTGTGGAGGGGAAAAGGGCTGAGCTGTTTTAGTTCCACATGCCAAAAGAATAAAAAAATCAGAGACGTTCTTCCCATCAAGTAGTCGGCCAGAGGCAGCTTCCCAGAAGTCTGAGGCATTTCAGCTGATAAATTCAACTGATAAATTCAGCGTTTCGGTGGGTAAATTTCGGAAAGACAATCTTAGAATGCAAGGCTTGTGTTCTGCTGTCTGCAAGCTCCTGCCAATCATTCCCATCTGAGGAACTGGGACACAAAACTGTGTGATGCTCAACTCACTCCCAGAGCAGTGCTGAGGATCAGAGCTCTGGTTTGGTTCCTCAACAGAGACTGTCAGGCTCGTTTTCCCCTGTTCTCGTCATTTATGGGTTGGGGTTTTTTTGGGGACATTTTTGTTTCTTACAGTTCTTGAAGGGGAATGGGGTTATCAGCACTGGTCTTCCAGAGCCTATTTAGAAGTGGCTTGGTCGCTGAGCTTTATTTGTGGGCTCTGCATCCTTGAGGCCATTGTACCTGACATCATCTCTGTGATGCGCTGCTGTATTATTCCCATTATTTCCCTCTCTCAGGGAAGGATAAATCTTTTGAGGTGTGTCATCTTGTGAACCCATCTCTTCTGAGCTAAGGACCACTTCCAGGGCAAACGTGGGCTCTGCTATGTCATTTGACACTGCTCCAAGCCACCTAGCCTGAGGTTTGGGGTAGGATCAAAGCAGCCTGAATAATTAAAAGCTCTTGAGATGATGATGCTCGCAACTTTACCACCTCCTCAAGGACCATTGAGCTTGTCTTCAGACAGAACCCCTCTCCAGGCAGGTGGGAATGAAATGTGATTCTTCTTGTAACCACGACTGCTCAGATATTTTTGAGTTGAGGCAATTCCCCATCAGAAAAGGGCCTTTTGCCAAGAATCAAAATTTTCTGTGGGAAGATTGATTTTTCATGGAATTTCTTTCCAGGCAAATGAAATGAAATGCTTTCTCCTGTGACAAAGTTTATCTCTGCATCTCTCTCAGTGGTTCACAGGCTTCCCAGGATGCCCAACGCAGAGTTTAGGGGGATATGTTTGTGGATGATGAGTGGTATTTTGGAGTGAGCCCTACTGGTGAACAGATGGACCAGGGTGGGAGGCACCTGCAGCTCAAGCTGGGATGGACCAGGAGCATCAGTACAAATCACCATGTCCTGTTCAGTGTGGATTTCTCAACTTTTACTTCTAAAGACAGGCTTCAGGGTTTTGTCCATTCAACTTGGCTTTACTACAAACCAGACTTAATTTGTTGGAGCTTTCCTCAGGCTGAAGACCCACACTTTTCAGTCTTTTGCAACAGATTTCCTTAGCAAGAGGTAAATTAAAGTCACATTGCAATGGACTCAGCAGGAGTTCCACCTTTCCCCAGTGATGCAAATTTTGTACTGTGAATGCTTGAACCATCTCCATCCCACCACAAAGAAAATGTGGTTGCTCCTACCAACGCCATCTACGACTGCCTTTTCCTGCCAGTAATCCTGCAGGAGTGGTAAAACCAACTGGAACATGGTGGAGAACCTTTCTGCTGCCTTTGACAGAGGTCATGGGATGCTGAGCCTCATCTGCATTTGCTCCTGTAACGTTGGGAATCTCTGGCCACAGCCCAGTTTTGGTGCTGAAGGACCAATTTAGTGCTCCCTGAGGCAGCATGTGCAATTAAACCTGCTGAAATCAGAAAGGAGCAGATAAATCAGGGACAACTGGCCCCTTGAAAAGCCCACGGTGGCTGAGGAATGAGCCATCTTCTCTGGCTCATGCAAAAGTCATCCCCAAAATAAGGGGTAGCTAGCATTTCCCCACTGCGTACCCATCTGTCAGGTTTGGTGGAGAAAGCAGAGGGTCAGGGCAGCATTTCTGCTGATGTTCTGTGTGGCTGTCCCTTCTCCTCCCCCTTTTTATTCTTCTTCCACCAGATCTGTGCAGCAAGGGCTGAGTTTCAGCCCGTAAAGCTTGCTAGACACCTCCCGACTTTTACACCTCCCAAAAGGAGGTGCAGCCTCCCCAAATGCTATCACAGGGTGCTGCCACCTCTCACCCCCACGACCTGCTAAAACAATGGCAGCAATCTCTTTGCCACGTGGCTTGGGGGCTGCAATAAATACCCCTGCATGGTGCTGTCATGAAGAAACGGGCTGTGGCAACGCAGCAACGAGATTTCCTATTTCTTTGGTCCGTTTGTTTATTTTACTGGACCACCCCATGAACCTGGGAGAAACATGCTAGGAGGAAAAAAAAAAATTATAGCAACGCCAACTATTCTGGGAGATACACGAGCCCCTCCATGTTTATCAGGTTGAGGGCACTGTATTTTGATGTCAATAAGCAATTTTTCCAGCCCGGTCTCCTGCCCGACCCTTTTAATCCATCAATATATTATTAGAGATAAAGTTGGTGGAAGCCTGCTGCAGTTAGAAGATAAATGACATCTCTGAAGTCAGGCATTAAAGACTAGATTAAGGCCTTGTGACACCGTTTTCAGTGCTCATCTGTGCACTTCTGTTCAACCTATCACACTGAGTGACAAGAAAGAAAAATAATGAACTGGGCCAAGGAAAGAAGAAGGGAAAAAAAGGCAGAAAGAGAGAGAGATTTTTTTTGCCCCCCCCCCTCCCAACACACAAACTACATCAGTTCACACTCAGGATTAAAAAAAAAAAAAAAGGGGAAGGGGGGAGGCTGGAACTGGATGGTACTGTACAGATTAAAATAGGAGAAAGGAGAAGCTGAATGAGGAATTGCAGTTTGGTTTTATCTTGGGTTTATTTTATATATATTTTTTTTTAAATTCTATTTTATTCATTTTGACATTTAATTTAATTTTGTCTCTTTATTTATATTTCATTTTTTTTTTCCCTTGCAGGACTGACCTAGTTGTGTTTACAGGATCCTAAAGGTTTTGTCTGGAGCTAAAGAAAATCCCATTTAGGACCAAGGAAATACATCCTTTTGAGCAGCCAAGCCTAAATATCTGCAGACAGAGACCTCTTCTTCCTCATCCCCCATTGCTATCCTTTGTCTTGATGCAGTCCTGGTGATGTTTTTCCTTCAGTTGGTTAGAACACCAATTTTAAAGACATGTGGACATGCCTGGTGGGGTGTGTGTGTGTTTCACAGCACTATACCACTGTCCTTTCCTTCATGGGCACATCCTTTCAGCCTAAAAATATTACAAATGCATCTTTAGAGACCAGCCAAGTGCTCCTGAAGATAGGTAAGACTTTTCTGGGACCTGACCCTTTGTCCCCCCAAGCTCTGGGGTCCTTCCAACTGCCTCAGCTGAACACTGGTCTTTGAGATGCTGCTCCTCAGCATCAGCTTGCCACCAACACGCTGTGGTGAGCAAGTCTTTGACCTGTCTGTGTTGGGGAACAGAAGATGACAAGTCAATGCTGGCATACTCCTCTTTGCACTGGGGTTGTGAGGCTGTG
>NW_008584095.1:25574-32205 GCF_000691845.1 Merops nubicus | reverse complement strand
TGATTCTATGATAATGGTTCAGAGAGGCTGGTGAGGACAGGGCCTTGCAGAGTCCACCCAAAGAACATGCTCAACATACAGTCAGGGGAATCCTGGCTGGCCTCTGGGGCTCTTGCTGACTCCCTGCTGGGGTCATGCCCCAGCCACGGTGCCAGCCAGCACAGGAGCTGTACTGGAACAGCTGGGAGCCACACTGGCCTGGCCTGGCCCAGCCTTTGCCTATCAACTTGCCTCCAGACTCCTCACAGCCAGCAAACTGCATTCAAGCTTATGTAAAATGGTGTTTTTTGGGGTCGCTCAAAGCAAAGAATCTGCAATTTGAAAGAGGGTTCAGGAGGGTAAACAGCAGCAGTCCAGTCAGTCACACGTACAGAAACCTCTCTGGATCCCAGAACTGCTGGGTTATCTCACTCACCACCACGTGCAGCTGGGCAGGCAGCTCAGGGATGTGCTCCCTGAAAGGAATTTCACCTAGTTAATTACAAAAGGTGAATGCTGATGTGTGAGACAAAGCTGAGGGCTGTGAACAATTAATCCTCTGCAGCAGCCATTCTTTGTGCTACCCATTTTCAGGCTGGGAATTTTCTGACACAAATTACAAAGGGAATGATAAATGAAGTTAATCTGAAAAAATCTTTAAAATCATTGTTTAGGCACAAAGGTTTGGTTTACAATGCCTATTGTCATGCAGAGTTGTGCTGTGTTCCTTAGCCCTCCCAAGGCAAGGGAGTGTTCAGGTTCAGTGGGGATCACAGTTGAGTCCTAAATGAAATTGATGTGAGATGCAATAGTGAGTGGATTGGCCATGTTCAAAATAACTCTGAGCAACTGGAATATGAAGGGGTAAAAGCAGCCTAGCTCTGGAGAAAGAAAAAGGAAGAGAAGAATCCACATGGAGAATGAAAACAAAAAAAAGTAGTGGAAAAGAAACAAAAGAGAAGTGCTGAGTTTGACCCCAGCACTTCAGGAAGACATTTTTCAGAGGGAGAGTGGTGAACACAGGTTGCCCAGGGAGGTGGTAGATGCCCCATCCCTGGAAACATCCCAGATCAGGTTGGATGGGGCTCTCTGAGGGCAACCTGGTCTAGTTAAAGATGTCCCTGCTCACTGCAGTTGAAGTGAGCTTTGAAGAGCCTTTCCAAACCATTCTATGATTCTAGGTAAAATAATTAGTGTGTGAGTAATAATTTAGCTTTAATAAGCTAAATTTAAATTATTAAATATTACCCTAATTTAGATAATTTAGCTTTAGAGTCAAATTATTCTCTTAATTCTCTTTGTCAGATGCTCTCCAGCAATCTTGATCATCTTAAAGGTCTCTTCCAACCTAAAGGATTCTATGATTCTATTATTTTATCAGAAGTATTTCCATAATTGTTGAATAGCAAAAGATACAGGTTTTGTTGGGGTTTTTGTGGTTTTGGTTCTTAATCAAGTTCACTTATTGATTACATACAAACTACAGCACCAAATCCTCACTCCCTGTAAATGAAATGGTCTTGGATGGACCTGTGTGCATTGAATGTAGCTGAAGATCTGTTTCACAACGTTTCAAAGGAGCAAACTGATTCCAAGCAGACTAAATTGGCCATACAGGTACACTGGAAATCAAAGAAGATTTAAAAGCACTGATTTCTGGGAGATACAGCTTTACACTCTTACACCCCTCCTAAATATTTCCTCAGCAGTTTCTTCCCTGCATTACTCATCCTCTATCCAACATCCTGTTCTTCTCTTTCACTTGGAAACTGAGATTGTGCTTGCAAGTTTTTTTTAACACAGAAACAAGTTATGCAGAAAGTCCCTGAAGAACCTGAATTCTTTCCTTGAATTCCAGGATGGGCAAGAATGTCTCTGATAAAAGACCATTCAAACAGAAGAAACACCCTCTAGGGTAAGACCAGTGATCCATCCAGCCTGGTATTGTGTCTCTGCCAGCAGGAGAAGGAAGGAGGGAATGTTCTGGAAACTGTTCCCAGTTTTTTTCATCCCTGGAGCTCTACAGGGAGTAGTGGGTGCTCTCCTCTGTGTTTCCCTCTCTATGTATTCCTCATACTCTGACCCTCAGACCCCTTCCCTTCTTTTAGCTGTTGCACCATGAGTTGGTTTTGCATCCTCAAACACTTTTTTGTTTTTCTCCTCTATTTACTTTTTCTTTCTCCCTGGGATGTTTTACAAGGGGGTTGGCTAATGCTTGGCCCACAGTGGAGAAGCCAGTGGGGACAGCAACAAAAGGAAAAGGTGTTTAGGGAGAGCAAAGTGAATTTGGCACCTATGGGCAAGGCATTCCCCTTGTACTGCTCCAGCAGCCACTGTGTTGCTGTAGAGATTTTAGAGGTTACCATCCCACATGGTCATTCTGGTATTCTCCTACACATATCCTGCCCATGAAGATGTCTGATTCTTTGCTGAGCTTTCTGACACTAATAAGATTTAACTAATCCCTCACATCTCCCTTCAACCCTTCTCTCCAAACTGGAGAATAGGAGCTTTTTAAGTCTCTCCTCACAAGGCTGTTGCTCCATCATCACCAGCATTTTGACAGACCTTCACCTGTATTTTCTTTAGTTCCACTGCCCCCTTCTTGAGATAAGGAAACCAAAACTGCACACAGTACTGAGTATGTGGGTGCATCACAGCTTTATATGGTGAAAAAATGTCATCTCTCTTTTGTACTTCCCTCGAGGTGGTTTGGTTTGATTTGATTTGGGGGTTTGGTTTGGGGGTTTTTGAGTTTCTTTTCACATTGAGCTCCTGATTTCAGGGAGGTAACAGGAATGACTCCAAGGTCTCTTTCCTGAATTCAGGAGTTCAGCACCTCAGTCCTGAGTTCAACATCATGTAGGTAGGGATTAGAATGGGGTTTTTTTTATGAGATCACATTTATCTACACTAAAACCTGTGACACAAAAATCAGTTCATATCACCTGCAAACCTGAAGGTTTCACTGTTCATTCCCTCCTCCAGCTCTTTGATGCAGAATGAAACTGGTCCCAGGACCAATTCCTAGGGGACCTTATGGCTGACTCTTCTCCATCCTGATAAACACTCAGTAGTCTTACTCTTTCCTTCCCATTACTTGTGCAGTCTTCAAGGGCTTTTTCTCCAGACTTACTGTGATTTTCTTTCTTTAATAACCTTAGGCAGCTGGACTGCATGATGCAGGTCCCTTTCCAGCTGCAACTGTTCTACTCTATTCTAAGAAACCTTGGCAAAGGCATTTTGAAAATGAAAATATCTTATGTCCAATGGATACCCTTTAACCATATTCCTGTTGTCACCATCAAAGAACTTCAGCTTAGGGAAGTAGGACTTCCCTGCCACTCCAGAAGCCAGCCTGACTCCTTCTTAACAAGCCAAATTTCTCCATGTGCTCAATGAGACTTGGGAAAAAAAATGTATTACAAGACTTGTTTGAGATTTTTGTTTTGAAATATTCTATATACCCAGGCTCTGGAATAGAAAATCATTATTGGCAAGGGGGTACTGTTAGAACCTAAGCACCTGGAACCTCAGAAAATTTCAACCTCATTGCATGCTTGAGCTCAGAGGACTGACCAGACAACTCATACCATGGAGTATAGGCTCACAGTGTAGCCCCAACACCTATGGCAGCTCAAAAGGACAGTGACACTGGACACCAGGAGTGAAAACAGGGTCCTAGTCACATCAGCGACTTGTAGGAATCCATGCAGTAGAGGAGACAAATCTATCTAACTAAAACACAGAACAAAATCTACATGGGGAATGGACTAGGCAAAAAATATGCCTGGCTGTGAAAAGCAAATGAGTCAATGTCAGGGTTCCTGGTGATTGTACTGACCTCTCGTGCCACTGGGAAAGATGTAGAGAAGCTGAGTTGTTACTGGCTTCTGCTGAAATATCAGTGTTCCTTTGCTGCATCCCACTGCAGAAAAAATAACAGGCACATAATTTAAGATTATCATAATGCATACACACGCCCAAGGGACTGAGATAAGGTCCTGCTGCAGCACTGACACTGCCACTGCCTAAATCCTGAAGGCTTAAGTCCAGCATCTAATTGAGCATGCTTTTAATACAGCTTTGTGTGCTGCAGGAGAGGAGGCTGAAGAAGAGTAAGGTTGTGCTGCTCTACCTGCTGAAAGGAGCCAGGCCAAGCTGGTGATGAAGGCCCAGCTCTGCTATGGTTGCTGTTGGGCAAGCTGCCAGTTGAAGAACTGGGTTGCACCTCCTGTGAAAAGGTCACTCCCAGTTTGGAAGGGAAGCAAAAATTTTAAGGAACTTCTTGCCAACATTGCAGCACAGCTAATGGACTTCAAGAAGGAGAGGAAAACCCTACAACTACACCAGGGCTTGCAATCTTATTTGGGGTTTTTTTTCCCCCCCCCACCTATCTTGAGCCAACTGTTTTCTGCATGCTCCTCTTAATTGACTTATCTTTCATTAGGAAATTAATTTTTAAACAAAACTACACTGTAAATGTAAATTGCTACATTTTTTTTTTCCTTCCTTTGGCATAAGTGAACATCTGTGTGGTTCTCACATCTTTACAGGGATCTTAAGTAATCTGTTGGAGGGTTTTCTTTTCTCTGGGTTTTTTTTTTGTATCAGAAGTTAAGTGAATTAAAATGAGAAACCTCCAGAGGTTAGTTGCCTAATTTTGAGGATGTATATACATGCACTTCACTTTGTAAGTCCTGCTATAAATACAGTGCAAAATTCATTCAAAAATACATAATTTTTCAGTGATTTATACTTTACTAATACCTATAAATGAAGGTAATGCACATTAAAATGAGATGCCTCCTTGGTGAAGACTTGAGAGAAATAAAATAGCAGCAATAGTTCTTTGACCTTTTTTTTTTCCTTATTTAAAGATTAAACAGGAGCTATATTGTTCTTTTGGAAGCTTCTCTACATCTTTCCCAGTGGCACAAGAGGTCAGCACAATCACCAGGACCCTGACATCTTTCCTCTGTAATGAAAAATCCTTAATAATATGCATAGTTAATAAAATCTAATTACATAATTCAGCTGGAGTTTCACTCACAGTACTTATCAGTATGTCCAAAACATCTTTCATAATATGTGCCTCTATGACAGAAGCCCCTCAACTCTATTCAGCTTTCTCATGAACTACAGCACACACTTTTAAATATTCAGTAATTGTAGGTCCTTGTCTAAATCCAGCCAAATTTGGCACACTGTAATAAAGTGAAAGGTCATTTCTCAGTCGCTGCTTCTCTAAAGGTGACATTTCTTTGGTGGAGCTTCCTGACACTGTGTAATTCCTTCTGTTTATTTTACCACTCTGGTACCTCATTAGGCATGGCAGAAATGGGATTTCTCTGAGTGTGGTTTGCACAGAGGACAGAACACATCCATATGCACTTACAGGCTGTTGGAGTGCAGGCTATGTAAAAGCCAAAGTTTAGGGAAAACCTGTGAATGGAACTTAATGAACAAATAGATCACAGCAGCTTCAAGGCACTGAAAATATAAGACCAGAATCAATACTGTGACAAGGGGTTGTTAGTAGGTTACTTTCATTCTTCTGCAGGGAGCACAGTCTATTTTAGTACTCTTAAACTCTTCCTCCCAGAGAGGTGCCCAATCTCACCTCACCCATACCCAAGACAGTCATTTGGGTGCTCCCTTGAGAACCTCTTCTAGTTCTAAACACCTCAAATCAGAAATAAAGTGAGGCTGGATTCAAACTGTGCCTGCCAGCTCTGCCAAAAACTGCCCCAGCCTCCTGTGGACTCAGAAGAGGGAGAACTAGGGAGTCACATTGTGCTGGCTAGGGACAACTTTGGGACACCAGCCCAGCAGCCTCATGGCACGAGTGTTGTTCTCCTCCTGCCCCCCAGGCTGAACTCCTTGTGCTCTCCTTCACCAGCTTGAGTGGGAAAGGCAGAAGGTGACTGTCTGCCACCACAAAGTCCCCTCTCCAACATCCAGCCTCTCTGGTTTTCTCTGGCACAGCCCTCAGGCAGAGCCAGCCTTAAAATCCCACCTACATTTCACCTAGATCTGTAGCTCAGACTACACTTGTGCTGTTCTTCACTGGCAAAACAAAGCCCTCTTTTCACTAGAACATCCTTTCTTAGTTATTTTTAAAATTATTATGTCTCCCTTCAGCTTTGTCTTTTTTTTTTCTAGCTGGATCACACCAAAATTTCTTAGCCTCTCTTCATAGGCCTCATTTTTGGACGTTTTGGGTATTTTTGTTGCTGTCTCTCTGAACTCTTTCCAACATACTGAGGTAATTCTCAAACCTGGTGCCCACAGCTCAACTAAACCTTGCAAATGAGGCTTGCACTGGACTGTCAAATAGAATAATTACCTTGCTTGTCTCTGCATATAATTCATTATCAAAACTTGTACCATACCAGGCTTTTAATGACAACATCTTGTTTTTAATTCATGGTTAGACATCCAATCTAATGTTTGACTTGGATGCTGTAGGAACTGGGTGCAGCTGGCATGGGGCTGGCCAGTGCTCAGTGGCCACCTCCCAACCTCCTGCAGGAAAGGTTTTAAGTAAAAAAAGCAGATTTTTTACTCTAGGGGGTGTGTTTTTATAAAAAAAAAAAAAAAAATAGTTTTTTTTAAACTTTTAGCAAAATTTTTCTTTTATTTTTCTCCT